>NC_092644.1:23663843-23967951 GCF_039555335.1 Amphiura filiformis
CATTTGAAATTCACACTCCCTGTGTTGAAGATTAAGGACATGTCTTCCATAGGGGGGTGTATGGATTTCATGGAATAGCCCACTCATATTATGCTTAAAATATTCATCTTGCTTGCATAATTATGTATCAATTTTGCACGAGGTGTACATAGTGAAGACATCTGTTATGTATGAAGTGTTCAAAATATTGCATACCAATGTACAGGTGTCTATTAAAGAACTGCACAATTCGTAAAATTAATTTCCGAGTATTTTAATGGTCAGAATTTTTAATGTATACATCACCAGGATCTTCCTATATATAATAGTGAGCTTTGGACTCCCACTATTTATAAATCCAAAATTAATTTAATTTATTATTAAAGCATAAGAAATGTACTCAGAAAAATTCTGAACATTGAATGGCCATACACATTCACAAATCTGAAACTGTATGAAATTGCAGTACAGAAGAATCATACTTGACTGCAAAACAAAAGAAAGACGACTCAAATGGGTTGGCCACCTGCTTAGACTGCCCGAAAATGGGCCAGCATGTCAAGCTCTTTCTGAAGCACTGAGACCTACCAAAAGACCAAGAGGAAGACCGGCAACAACACAGATCTCCATGATCAATAAAGATCTCAAGAATCTGAACCCATAACGAAAACTTGAATCAGCAAAACACAATGAACTAACTGATGACAGGCTAACTTGGAGAACGCTGTGCAGAACAACAGCGGCAAGGTGTAAACAAGAGCATTTTAGCGTTAAAATGGTAAATTTTCATATGCTTTTGTTCTGGTCAAGCTATTTTAGTAGTAGGTTACTGCAGGTCAGCAGGATAATTTGGAAATCCCCCCTCCTCAGTGGCCCTACTCCTAGCTTCCAATGGGAGCATCATTCTTCAAAAGTCCTTTCCAACACTTTTCTCACTTCATCTTTTTGGATACAGATCTGGTTCTGGTTATGGATCCATCTTTTTGGATATGAATCTAGATCTGGTTTTGGATTCACTCTACTGCAAATTATGCATAATTACTTGTCTATATATAAACAATACCAAATACAAGTTTCTATGAATGCATTGTCAAACTTGTATCCTTAATCATTTATTATTGCTCAATTTCAAAAGATGACCTTTTCGACTAATTCCATCCACAAAAGAGATTCTTTGAATAAGTTATTACATCGAGCTCTTTGTAATTAAACCAAGCGAAATGCCATAAGTATTCATGCATTTATCTCCAGTACTCAGCATATATGTGGATAGATGTGTAAGGCTATTCCACTTAAAATCCATACACCCCCTACGGAAGACATGACCTTAATCTCCCACACAGGGAGTGTTAATTTCAAATGGAGTCACCAATTCAGGTAATTACATTTGAAACTCGCACTCCCTGTGTGTAAGTTTAAGGTCATGCCTTCCACAGGGGGTGTATGGATTTCAACTGGAATAGCATATCACAGATTATAGAAGGAATGATGCCCTTAGCAACCTGTGGTTGGTTTTGCCATCCCAATCCTGACTAAGTATCGCTAAGTATAGAGCAGAACATTTTAAGATAGTAAAACGTGACAACGCAGCAAACACAAAATATCTTTTTAAACTAATTTTGTTTTTCAATCACTTAATTCAATCACTTAGCAATGTTTCCACAGTATTTTTGTGTAACATAAGAGCACATCAGACACACCAAATTGCATTCTGAATACGATGAATGTTCTTCTGACATCAAATAATTTAGATTTTTAGAAATTCACTTGAATATAATTTTAAATGTTATATTAGGAAATTGAAACATTTAAAAAAAATTCTATGAGGGTCATTCAAAAAGTTCTTCCTCCATCATCATATCTCTGTTATCTTACGTGCCAGAAAGTTGAAATTACTCATGATTATAATCTTTAATCTTGGCTACAAAATTAAAGTTATTTGATTAAAATGTGATTTTTGGTTGTTAAGATGTGTCGGTTAAAGTGAATACAGATTTGGTACGTCAGAAACGGTCTGAAAAGAAAGGCTAATTCTGATTAAAAGGTAGGCCACATTTATGTGGAAATCATTACAGATTGATTTTTGATAATGATTAAATTGCTTTATTTTTGTTCAAATAATTTAATAAATATCTAATATTGCAGGTAGTACAGTTTTACTGGGTATCGTGTGTTTTGCACAACAGAACCGATACATGTTCAGGATAGTCTTTTTATTGACCCTTTTCCATAGGTTGTTGACTTTGATCGGGTTGAGTACTTGTTGGTCCATGTTTGTCACACTTTCCATCTATAAACAATAACCAGTATGTAGAAAGGATTTTTTCAAGGAGGCAAAGGGGGGAAAGGAAACTTTCAGCTTGCATAACATGGTGGGGGGAGTAAGAAGGGGCAAGACTTCTTGCAGGGGGTAGCTGCCCCTTGGCTACGTTTTTACCAATAACATGAAAGGCCCTCTGAAAGGCAATCTACCCTCCTGTCCCCATCTGAGGGGGAGGTCTACCCTCCTGCCCCTCTGGTTATGCCACTGACCTACTCATACCACTAGTTTTACCACTTGTGCCAATGTATAAACATTGCATATTAAAACTGTTCCCCCATCTGAGAGCTTCTGAGATTAATGAGACTGTTTTTATCTTATAATTATCCATGAAGCAGGTCACATGGTTAATCCTCTAATCTCATTGAACCATGGATCATGTGGTTGATCCTTTAAATCCTACTGATCCATGCAGCTCATACTTAATGCTCCATGTGATAGTGATAGCATCCTCCTGAGATTAAGGCTCTTTATGTTCACATGTAGAAACTTGCATATTTGATCACAGTTTAGGCCAAAATATTTTGATGTCTTTTCTATTTTTCACAAGTTCCTGATTGTATCTACCAAGTATGCAGATATTCTATGTTTGTTTGTCTGTATATTGTTGTTAAGACCACATGACATAACAGATCAATATTTATTTTCACCTTTTGCCATTTCCCTTAGAGCAGAAAAAAATCTCACGAACAAAACAAACTCCCCCCTTCAGTGATTTATAAATTTTCACACTTTGCCTATCCTGAACCCCTCCCACAAAAATAACAATAACACTGAAAGAAGCTTTTAGGCAACAACAAAAAACAACACTCCACTGTTTTACGGTCTAAACCAACAGGAAGATACGCAAGGCGGGCGTCACGATTCATGTGAAACCAACAAACACCATCCGTAGCATGGTTGTGTCGCCTAAAGACAAACTAAAAACTTTGGATCGCACTGGATGGGACAATATAAAATATCAAGTGCCAGGATTGCCCATCACAGTATGTAGGTGAAACTGAGCGTCCACTGTCCAAAGCGTGTTTCTGAGCACAAACGCCAAGCGTCACCTGTTGGTGCACACATGAGAGCCGCCAAACACACCTTCGATCCTCAAGAAGTGCAAATCTTAGACTCGGACCCCCGATGGTATCAGAGAGGAGTGACAGAGGCTATTTATATCGCCGCCACTAATCCAGATCTCAACAAAGACTTGGGACTGCACCCCTCCCCCCGCCTACAAGAAGCTGATCGGGTCTAGTGATTTGGGATCAATACCCAGGTCACATGATCCGATTCAGCGCTACGTTCCATCTAGTACCAGCAATCCATCAGAGTGCTGAAAAGTGAGCTTGGATAAGTCACGAAAATTACACGTAAGTGTAAAATCAATTTGCTTGTGTGAATCAGTTAAAATTTACACCAATATTAAGCAAAATTGTTTGGCTGATTTTTACTGATTTTTTTGCAGGTCATTTAGCCTCTGCCCCCCCCCAAATCCTGACCAACTGATCCTACAGGGTGTTTTTGTGCCACCATATCATGGACTGAATTTAAAGGCCCATTCAGTGATTTGCTCATCCAGACGATCGTAAAAATCATCAAATTCAGATTTTGGTACCTTTGTCATTGTCATAGATATGCTAATATAGCCTGCGAGTGGTTCAACCGAAAGCCGTGTATTTAAGGCAAAATAAGACATTTTACACGAATCTGTAATTTAGATACTGAGAGTATCTAAATTAGCTACATGTATTTGAATGGGGATTCAACTTAGTCAGTACTGCTGTTTTCTTTGTGTTTTGCCAAATTTGTCATTTCAAAAATACCAAATGACAATTTGAATGACTTTTAAATTTGTGTACACTTGCGCTTGGATCACTGAATGGGTCTTTAATAAGAACCTCAGTGATGTCACAAATGAAAGACCCATACATGTTTTATTTCCATCTTTGCCAACTTAGGCAACTCAACCCATCAAAGGGCAAGTCAAATATTGATGTTGATGGCATGTTTCATTATTCAACATCCATTCCTCACATTTAATTGGCAAGGATTACACTCCCAGAGGGAATTCAGGTTTATGTGGCAAGCTATAGGCTAGATCAGTCAACTTAAATCACATCTTACTTATACTGGATATGGTAATCTGGTGCATTGTCATTTTAGCTGTGTAATTTTGTCCTCTTGCCGGCATATGCTAGTAAACTGTGCAAATGTGAAAGCGGTGTATTTATTTCCTTTTCTTTTCGCCAGCCCATAGGGCTGGTACCTAATTCTGAGATGGGGTTTGTGTACACTAAAGATTAGCTAAGATTATAGCCTTCTTCTATTGGTATGAATTATTTTTTTTACTTCTCGTGGTGGAAATGTTTTTGATGTCTGCTAATTCGATTTGCAAGGAAAAGAAAGTATGTTTTGCCGTTTCAACGAACGAAAACGATTGAGTATTGCCAAAGTTATGTTTGAATTAATTATGACTTAAAAAGTTATCATAGGTTAGGCCTACACATATAAACATAAACTTGTTCAGCAATCAGCATATCAAAAAAATGACATGGTCAAAGCGGGGAATGATCACGAGGTCATATCAGTGGACTACTGAGCATAGCATGATGTTTGGTTGCCTGTGAGTGCATAATTGATATGTTGATAACAGATCTAATAATGTTGTAGAATCAAAATCTTCATTATATGGACCACATTGAAGTCAAAGTAATTATCTATCCTATCCTGTAGGCCTATCGTTTTATGGATAAAATTGACTCAAAATGTTATTGATGATATTATTGCTATCTTTAACATCAGTTTTGTCTTTTCAACAGGAAAAATCCGATTGAAAATAAAGTTTTTAGGGGCTAGCTATAATATTGAACAATATATCCCATATTTTGACATGCACTTATAGAAAAGAAATAAATTATTGTCTTACTTTATAAATTATAAATACTCTAAAATGACACATAACTAAAGTGAGGCCAATTTCTATCTTTTTTTATTTGATTCATAAAATTACATTCAACAAAATGATTGAAGACTGAGAAAACACACAATGCAGACTATTACAGAATGGAGTAGGTAAGATGCCATGTCCATAGCTTTGCAGGAGTTTCGGACTAACAATCAACATATTCAAAATATACAGTTAAAAAGTGAAGATTGTAGTGAATGATCAGTCCTTTATCATGTGCTTGCCACTATCTACTTTATAGTAAACTATACATTGCGAAATAATATAAAATTATTTTAAAATAAAGTGTGCATGTAAGTTGAGTTAACATAGCGAATTAACTAACAACTGCAGTGTATTTCTTGATTTTAATAATAAGCATGGGTAAAAAGCAGTAAAGACAAAAATACAGAACAATTTGGAGTAATGAATTAAAGAGTTGACAGGAGTTATAGGAGTTAATGTTTTTTGCTGTTTCAGTGTGCATGTTCTCACCATTGATGGTTTGGTGAACTGTCATGTAACATGGATGTAAGCGTGATCCTAAAAAATGCCTTTCACGGTGACCCAAACTATTTACAAGACCTCTTCTGCATTGAGGCTGGCCTTCCCTTTTAAAGGGAATTTTTATTTACTCCAGTTCTCTTTTCTTCATTCACTTTTTATTTATTTCTCTGGTCTTCTTTCTTTCTTTTTCATCCTTTATTTTCCATCTGTTTTTTTCTATCTTTGTCTTTCTTATTCCTTTCCACTTTTTCTTTCTCTTTCTTCCTTTCCTTCTTTTCAATTTCTTATCTATCTCTTTCTTTCTAGTCTTCTTTCTCTCCCACTTTCATCTTTTATTTCTTTCTTTGTTCCTTCAATTCTTTCATTTTTTTTTTTTCCTTCTTCCTTTTGTACCTTCCACCTTATTTCCTTTGTCCTCTTCCTTCCTCCTTTCTATATACTCTTGGCTTTGATTTGAACATTGAAACACACATAAGAACAAGAACTGCTACCAATGAGAAACCAATTGCTTTTTGCTTTATTGATTTTTTAATTGATTTTTTAAGCTGATGCATAATTTAGAACACAAATAATTTATATAGTGTCTAAGGCTATTTTTAAATAGCCTTGCCCTTAGACACTATATAAATTAAAAAACTTCAAATTAGGGACCATTCAAACACTTGGGGCCTGATGCAAAAAAATTTTATCACAAAAATTTTTCGGGCCCCCCCTTTACAGGTCTCAAAAATTTCAGGGCCCCCTTATGACCTGAAAAAAAATGGTCAACCCCATAGAAAAAACTACCTTTTTTTCAGGGCCCCCCTTAGGAGGGTCAAAAATTTTCAGGGCCCCCCCTTTTTGCATCAAGCCCCCCTTACAAGTGTTTGTGAATGGTCCCTTAGTACAGAGTGATTGAAACAAGTAAAAATAAATGAAATTTCTTTGGTGTGAAAATTGAATTGTGCATGTGCAAATTTTTTTCCCCTGTCAAATAAGCTGCTGGATTCTATTTAAGGGATCAGATAGCAACGTTTGCACAGTATTTTTGTGGGACATGAGAGCACATCAGACATATCGAATTTTCGATATAAAATAATTTTGACTAATTTTTGAAATTTGCAATATAATGCAAATTATTAAAAATTGATATTTTTATTTTTCATATTTAACAATCCTCTAAGTAAAATTGATAAATCTAATGATATGTACTTAAAGTGTATATTGCTGGGAGAAAAAGCCGACCATCATTTGAAAATGTTGACCTTTGGTATTGAAGATACACAATTTTAGATCTTATTTGGGGGATGTATATCTTCAATACGAAAGGTCAAAAATTTTTAATGATTGTTGGCTTTTCAATCCTGCCCTCCTCATTTCAGTGGTTTATTGCATGCTGCAAATAATTAGCCTATATTTCATTTCAATTTATATTAAATTACTGCAATTAGATCATTTGCGCATACAGTTGGTCAAGGCATAGGGCAGAAATTAGCCATTTATGTCAATCTTCAGAGCTTGTTCCACTTTGAATGCTGCCAATTTATTTTGCATGGCATCATAATACTAATCACGGCGTGTCCGTCCGTCCACGTGCAATCGCGTTTGCGTGGTTCACGTTCGCGCTGTGCACTATCGCGTGCACTATCGCGGAGTATCAACAGGAGTTTGCGCGGAGTACAGTGCGCACATTGGAAAGCATTACAGTGTGACTAACAGGTGCATCTCATCGAACCAATAGGCCTACTTTCAACACATATTCTGGAGGACCCCGGAAATAGGCCTATCACGAGAACCGCCCGACCCTGAGAACTGCAAAATCTAGTTTCCCATTAATAATATGGATGAATGTAAAAGCATAAGTGTTCTAAATGCGCTATTTCAGTTGAAATCCATACACCCTCATGGAAGACATTACCTTAATCTTCCACACAGTGGGTGTGAATTTCAAATGGGAGTCACCCATTCAGGTAATCCCATTTGAAATTGACACTCCCTGTTACATGTGTGGAAGATTTAGGTCATGTCTTCCATAGGGGGTGTTTGGATTTCAAAAAGAATAGCCCATTCTTGGTTTCTTGATACCATTTAGTGGCACCGCCAGTGGCTGCATCAGAAATTTTTTTCCATGGGGGGTGGGCACCGGCAAGTGAATTTCAGGAGGGTCAAAATCATGAAATTGCTGCAAAAATTATAATTTTTTTATTTCTTGTTTTTTTGTTGGGAAACATGGTGGGAAGGATGGCATTTTCCCCAATGCCCCCCCGGGTCCAAAATGGCTACAATCTTCAAGCATCCCTTCACATTCTCAATTTATGCTACATACACTACATCATTTATTCTTATTAAATTCACTTTGCTTTAGAATAGGTTGGGCTAATGGATACATACTTTATAGCTAAATATTTTCACATACCAAAATTTTTAAGAGCGTAATTTTCTTTGATATGTTGCGTCACATAATCTTTCTAATATTATAAATAAAGAAGAAAAAAACAACAGCAGAAAGGACATAACTATAGATGGGAGCTCCACTGATATGTTAGTTGGCAATTTTTATTTTTTATTCAATCATTTTTTCCAGTTTCAACAAAAAAAGCATGAATTGTTGCTCATTGGGTACATTTACTGCATTTTTGATCTTTCCCGCAAAAACTCCCAATTTGAAAAAGGCGTGTTTCTAAATAAAATTTTGTCTGTTTGTTATGTTAGCAACACAAAATGTCTTATTTATTTGGCCTTACATTAGCAACAAAAATCTTCATTCCAAATCAAACAACCTAAAATCACTCCCAAAAGTTGTGAAAATAAAGTGGTTGTAAAAATTACACTGTTTAACAGTATGAGAAACAGGGTTTAAAGTGCCCTAGATTTCCCAGCAATGTTGTAATGCAATTTTAGCACCTAGCTATATCTAGATGCATCTACAAACCCTTTTAGTAGGTAACATTATAGATATAAACAGCCAATTCTCCGGGCCAATTCATTGCAGACTGAAGAAATAAACAAGCCATTCTTCAATGATGACATGATTTTAATGTTCCTAAATTTGCCTGGGTATACTTTTGACTAAATAGTGGAAAGATTCCTTAAGCTCAGAATAGTACGGGACAAAATTAACCAAAATTAAAGTGTGCGTCTTTATTCTTTAAGCTATAGCTAGCTGAAGACATAATAGCTTTTCTCTTTTTAATACTGTCCTACAAGTATGAGGATAAAAGTAGTCCAACAGGGCAACTTTGTTTTACTCTATACTCCTACCAGTGGAGGAGGAGGTCATTGTTACGGTCAATGTAGTCCGACAGTATAATAGGCCTACTGTTAGTCCTACACTGGAGATTTTACAGTTGTCTTATTTTACTTAGTCACATTTTTAGTCGCTATACAATTGTACGGGGAACTTTAATTCTTAACTAATGTCCCGGACTAATGTCTTCAGCAATTTCATCTTCATGGCCACAATATGCAAAAATTTCAAGTATAACTACTAACAAATAACGTCCAAACTCTATGCATTTACGAACCGTGAAAGACGGGTAATCTGCTAGTAATAGCAAAATAGTACAAAAATAGAAATGTTTCACGTGTTGTGCGCAATTATCCTTATCGATTTGGGAGCCACGCAAGTCAGCCTGATGTCTTTATAGGAATTCACCTGGTACACACTGTTTCTTATTGTGCCATTCCAGTCAAAATCCATACTCCTCCTATATATGGAAGACATGACCTTAATTTCCCACACAGGGAGTGTGAATTTCAAATGAAGCCACCAATTTAGGTGACCCCATTTGAAATTCACACAGCTCCCTGTGTGAAAGATTAAGGTTAAGTTTTCCCTGAGTTTTCCATAGGGGGTGTATGAATATCAACTGGAACATCCCACTGTGAATTACAACCTCTACACAGATTGGTTTCTTATTATGCTATTCCAGTTGAAATCCATACATCCCCTATGGAAGACATGACCTTAATCTCCCACACGGGGAGTGTGAGTTTCAAATGAAGCCACCAATTTAGGTGAAAGATTAAGGTTAAGTCTTCCACAAGGGGTGTGTGGATTTAAACTGGAAGTCCCATTGTGAATTACCTCTTCACAGATTGGATCAAGAATTTCCTGTCTCTGGAGCTTGAGAATCAAATTGGTCACTTGATTTGTCAGGATTGACCTTTTTTTCTCTCATCAGCATGTATAAGCAGTTTTTAAGCCTGATTGAAACATTATGCACATACCTATCAGGAACCAACAATACAAGATAAGGCTATCTTAATTTAATAGTTTGTCTCCAAGCCCTTCCCAAGTTAAAAACCTAATGCGGAATGTGTTTGTCAGACATGAGATTTTTGTGTGGTGGATTAGGACAAAAAACAGCAGAAAAAAACTGAATAATGCACAAAAAGCGGGCAATTTTACTAATACGCACGGGGGTTTTAAGACGAAATATTACATTATGATGGCCTAACCATACACTGCAAAAAATATTTTACTCAACATTGAGCAAAAAGGTCACAACTCAACAGTTGAGTAAAATAATACTTAACATTGAGCTCATATATAGGTCACAACTCAACAAATGAGTAAAACATTACTCAACATGAGCTCAATGTTGAGTAATTTTTTACTCAACTGTTGAGTTGTGACCTTTTTGCTCAATGTTGAGTAAAATATTTTTTGCAGTGTACCAAATAAAATTTAAAGTGGGTGGGCAAAATAATTTACAGGTGGTCAGACTGGAAAATGTTTCTTATGTATGTTAATTGAGATATTCAAATTGAAATCCATACCCCCCCTGAAGAAAGTTTTTCCTTCATACCATCGAAATGCATGAAACAAATATGATCTGATCTGATCCACTCAGGCCAAAGTTGGTAATGCTGAAAAATGAGTTACTACCATTACTAACTTGCTCAGTACCTATGCTTACTGATGTTGACTGCCCAGAATACGTGGTTGCAAAGTTATGAACCTTTTATATGCCAATTTTCTTATGTTCTTTATTGTTATTCTCTTATATTTTGCCTATATCTCAGTTTCATTATTGCAGACATTAGCCTGATTGGACCAGATCTGGTCACATATTTCATGCCGAAAATTTCACTGGGATTATGAGAAAAATATAAGATTTCATCATGCCAAAATCACCTTTTTAATTTGATAGAGTAAGGGGATGAAGCTATCGATCTGATCACATCCCTTTTGTTATTTTCTACCTATAATGATAAAGAAATCTTAAGTGTGCTGAGGTTTGTGGATCAACATCTAGGCGTTGTACCTGTGCATAGCGCACTATAAATCACTGCGCCTTTTTTTTTAATGAAGAAAGAGATAGAACAGAACTATTAAATATACACCATAATTTATTGTTATTCTTTGAGATTCTTACAATATCAAATATTTACATAGAATTTCATCATTACATCTCTTGAATCCAACAACTGATAATGTTCTTAATGTCATTTGACATTTAAAAATGAACATGGACCTTCATTTTAAATTTTTTCAATAGACACCCCCTCTGCATATGGACGAAAAAGTGTCCATTTTGGCTTCTGTTTTGGACACCTGTATATTGTTATCATTGTTTTCAGCAATAATAGTGTAAAAATGGTCCACAAAATGGCTTCATTTGGCCCTTTATTTTGACTTTTTTTTTCAAATTCTCAGGGGAGCACATCCCCCCTCAGGCAATTGTGTATGAATAAAGTGTCCATTTTGACTTCTGTTTTGGACACTCATACACTTACTGTTTTAAGCAATAAAATTGATAACAAAAATAGTTTTAAAATGGTTTCATTTGGGCCTTTATTTAGATTTTTTTCCAAATTCTATGCACCCCCCTCAGCCCTACATTGCGTTGGTCGCTTCACAGCCATTCAAAGATGTGACGGCAAAAAATCAATTGTGCCCCCCTTTCCAATGGCAAAAAATCAATTGTGCCCCCCTTTCCAAATTCCTGGATCACCACTGCCCAGAGCAATTATTTAAACAAACAAATGTGAAGGAAAACATGCAATATTTTACACCTAATAATCAAGATGACTTTGTTTCTCAAATGAATGGGTCTCAAAGAAGATGCTTATCGCATTTTGGGCTGATTTTATTCAAAGAAGATGCTTATCGCATTTTGGGCTGATTTTATTTCCAAATTGTTAGACATTTTTTCCTTCAAACTTCTTCAAATCTACGATTAACTCGGGCTGGTTTGCGTAGTTCCATCTTTAATTTATTCCAGAACAGTTCTTGTCCAATCGGATCTTCAGTCCACTTTAGCACTTCCTTATTTTGTAATATCTGACGAAGCAAAAATGTCTTTTTATGATCAGGGATTTCACCGATTTGTACAAGAATAAGTACATCTTCATTGTCCATTACCAAACGCATTCTTGCAATCTGTAGCTGGTAATGACACCATCCATCATCCATGAAATTCTCCGATAAAACTACAATAGTTTTGCGGCTTTTAGAGATACCATGGCATATAGCATTCAGAATATAGTGCCCTGCGGGAATATCACCTCTTTCTTTCATACAAAGACGGAATGGTTCTGGTCCATCTTCAATGTTTGGAGTGAGTTGGTCATCTATCCATGCTTGACTCTCCCTGTGGTAGGCAACATAAGCATGATATTGACGCCGCATGATTGGTGCTTCATATCTGTGATCGGCATCAACATCATCCTCATCATCGCTATTCATGATGTCAGCATCATCATCATTGTCTATGTATCGTTGATATCTTCTTTGATAACAAAAAATCCAATATTTGTAATGTATGCGCCACCGATATTTATAAACCAAAGCACTTATTAGACAAATAGCAATCAACCCTGACACGCTAGGGGCAATGTAATTTTCAAGATGCAGTCTGCAGTCTAAACTAAAGGATGTAATACCGCGATTCTCTTGTCTTGCAGGAGACTTACACTTGTATACAGGTTGTGGGCCAATGTATGTTCTCTCATCTGTCAGTATCCAGTCTTGTAGGAGTTCAATATCACATGTGCAAGAAAACGGGTTATTTCCAAATTCAGCATGGTGCAAGTTGTATGGTTCTTTCATCAAAAAGGCAGGTAGGGTAGTCAATAAATTGCCAGATACAATAAGCGTTTGTAAACTATTCATGAAAAGTACATTCAAATTGATATTGGTAAGTTGGTTTACAGCCAAATTGAGGTACACAAGATTTGATATATGACTAAATTGATTTTCAGGTAAGCTTTCTATTTGATTACGGCTGAGATCCATGTGGTACAGGTTTCCCAGTGAAGAGAAATCATTTCCATTGATATTGTAAATGTTGTTGTTACTCACATCTAAATATCGCAGATCACGGCTCTCAAGGAGAAATTGTTCAATTGATGACAATTTGCAGTTGGTCAATGTCAGCTGTTCTAGGTGAGGAAAGAGGCCTTGTTTGTCAACAAAAACATTGTTCGATTCGGAAATGGAGAGTGACGTGAGATGTGAACAATTACCCCATACAATACAATAATATGATAAGTCACTAAAGGAAATTTTATTGAAAGTAATTCCCTCAAGTTTAGAGGATACAGTACACAATGGCAAACAGCCTGCATGAGTACTGTAATTATAATAATAAGTATTTGCCATAGTTGAAATATGAATATATCCAATTGGGGTTGTGATTGGGCATATTAAAATCAAACCATCCATGACTAGATCCTTTAAATATGTATGATTGCTAAACATTGGTGTAAGATAAATCTCTCTAATGGGATTACTGGAAATATTCAGCCATTCCAGCTGGAAAGTAATTTTCTGGTTATCATAATATGTTGAGATTAGTTCATTATAGCTCAAATCCAAATGCTTTAGTGAGTCTGCAAGCACTTCCAGTGCTTTAGGAATTTTAGTAAGATTATTATAACTGAGGTCCAGTGACTCCAGATGTAACAAACCTCGAAATGCATATCTGGATAGATATATATAACTTCTCTCAGTAAAGTCACTAGTTCTTAACTTCAAATGTTTTAGGTATGGAAACATACTAAATGCATCATCATCCACTGATAATACAGAACTGGCCCACCGAAAAAGTTCCAATGATGTCACAGATGAGTTCAATAATGACCCATTTGTCACAGTTTGAAATACACACTTATGTTTTACCTGTAGGCGTAGAGTTGATAGTGAAGTTGGTAAGCGTGTGGTTAGTTCTGACCATTTGGTTTTGTTCCAATATTCAGTGTAATTTTGCTGTACCGTAGACCGGCACCATGGTTCACGATTAGATGATACAAACAGTTCCTTGAGACCAGTCATATTCCCAATAGGACAAGTTATATAGTCAAATTCATTGCAATTCATCCATAGATTTGATAACATTTGGAGACCTTCTATTGCTTTACATGGTGTAGAGGTTAATGCATTACCATAAATGTTTAAATATGTCAGATGCATAAGATTCACAAACAAAGTCTCAGGTAAGCTTGATATGTTATTATATGCTAGATCTAAATGTTCCAGACTGACAAGCTTCGCAAACAATGTCTCTGGTAAGCTTGATATGTCATTATTTGATAGATCTAAATGTTCCAGACTGACAAGCTTTGCAAACAATGTCTCTGGTAAGCTTGATAACTCATTCACGGATAGATCCAAATAAAGGAGACTTGTGAGATTCACAAACAATGTCTCTGGTAAGAGCGATATGTAATTCAATGCCAGATTTAAATATTTCAAACTGGTGGACCATGCAAACAGAGTAGCTGGTAGCAAATTGGATATTGAATTATAGGATATATCGAGCTCCTGCAACTCATGTAATCCACTGAAAACTGATGGTGGTAGACCGGACAAACCACTGTTGACAATATCTAACTTTTTCAATGATGTAGTAGAATAGAATGGGCTTCCATGTAGCATAAGACTGTTTTGATAACTTAGATCTAGCATTTCCAGTTTGTTCAGTCCTGTGAATGTATCATTGAAAATGTTGAGAATTTTGTTGAAGCTTAAGTCCAACACTAGCAGGGACAAGCTGGTGTCAAAATTTATGTTGCTCAAAGAGTTGAGACTTAAATATAATTCCTGAAGTGAAGTCAGATGAATAAAACTCTTCCCATTGACAGTTTCAAGTTCATTATAACTCAAATATAATTCCTGGAGTGAAGTCAGATGAATAAAACTCTTCCCATTGACAGTTTTAAGTTCATTATAACTCAAATTTAAAGTCTTGACAGTGTGGTCCTTCAGCGGTGGAATACTCGTAAGTTTCCTGTTGCTACAGTCTAAGATTGTTGTGTTGTACACCTTGCATGGTAATCCCTTTGGATATGTGTATTTACAGGATGACTCCACAATAACAGCGAGAAGGGTAAATAGACCGATCAGAGAAAACATGATGTCCACTTTATATTAGCAAATTAAATGTCCAAATGAAGAATAAAAACTTGATCATAAACATGCACAGATTTCAAACCTACGTGTCTATCACTATATCATTCTTCCTTGTTTGGCATAGTTTTCCTCAATGTTTCACTCAATAGTTTCTTTCTCAGAATGACGCAGAACAAACTATTTTAATGAAGTGATACTTGTGTAAATAGCCCAATGTGTCATGAGTTTGGAATTTTTCTTTTCAGAAAAACTTGTGAACCAGAGAGAGGTCATCTCTGACACGTAAGGAAATGAAACATGTGATTACATGTGAACAATCACATCGCAACACAGTGGTTGCCAAAAAACACCCAAAGTAGGTTAGTACGTGACAATGATCAATAAAATACACAAGGAAATAAAGTTTTACATTGTTCTTTTAATAAAACCCATAATTCTGTAAAGGTAAATCAAGTTCAATTTCGAGTTCACTGAATACTAGGTTGCCAGGATCATAAATCGACTGACTAATGTAAAAGTAGTCATTTTCATGTGCGTAACTTGCTGTGCTCTGTCAATTTTAGTAGAACTATTGATTTTAAAATTACAAAATTTGAGTTTTCTTACATTTAGAACAACTTTGCTGATTTTAAATTTGTAATTTTGAGCTTTCGTACATATACATACATACAAAAGTTTCTTAGGACGCAATTCGCCAAAGCAACATTGCGTTTACAAAATTAACATAAGCAAAATACATAGACCTATCTACAAAAGAATATATTTGCACATTTTTATTTTCATGGTTGCTGTGTTGCATGCAAAATGTGCGAAAATTAATCAAAACTCAAAGATTTATAATTACCTTGGGCAACAGAAGTGTTATTACCGTATGAAAGAGCAAATTATCCATTATATTTCCTGCAAAGTCTACCCTGGTAGGACTACCCCCAGGACTACCCAGTGAAAAAAGTTCCACCCCACCCACTACCTCCACCACACCCTACCCCAACCATACTCTACTTTACAGCTACCCCAACCCTTTATCCCACCCTATGCCCCTCCCCCGGATCTGATCACACCCAATTGTTATTTTCTACATATGACAAAGAAATCTTAACTCTCTCCATGCAGGTGTCAACTGCAGACGACAAGTTTAATTTTTTTTTAATTCAAAAATTCAAAATTAACAAACTACAAACATATATTTCAAATAAATTTATATTTAAGAAGACAATGATGCTAAATCGTTATATTAACATGACCTTGTGATGTGAATAAACTATGCTTTATTTGTACGATTCATTTGAGGACAAAATCTTCAATTTCCTTTTACTTTCTAAGAAAATTATTATTCTATTGCTTTTGTTTTGCTTTGTTCTTAAAATTGATTTTCTAGCATGCTATATTTAAAGCTTGTTATCAACATAACTGAAATGTCCTTATATTTTTTATATTTATTATTAAAAACCACTAAATTCCTGTATACTGTAAAGTGTGCTGAGACTTGTAGGTTTATGCCTGCGATAGCGCACTATAAATCGCTGCACTATTTTTTTTTTAATTAACTAAATTTGACATGATTTGATCCAATCAGACCAATGTCGGATATTTAAACAGCTATATTAACGGGTACTTATAAGGCCAAAAAAATTGTTTGTTTGTCCATAGAGGCTTATGAAACAGTTGGGTAGGTAGGTCGGATTTTGCACAGATATTGCACTTGAAACTGACAATTTGAAGACTGGTAAATAAGTCAAAACACACAGCACTTCACTGGTTTAACTCTTGAGATGGTTCTGCATGTTATACTGTTCATTTTCTTTACATTTTCTTTCTTTAAATTTGTACTAACCACTGTTTTATACGATGTCCCATCGATGCAAAAAAAAAAAAAATTCCAAAAAAAAAGAAGACACAGTCGGGACCAGGGTACACGGTCGGTCGGACGTGGACAAACAGACAATTTTTTTTGGGCCTAATCTAAAACTGACTGAAATAAATCATTTGCAATTGCCTGTTCAATCTATGATAATTTTTTAATAAAAAATTCACTGAAACCATAATTACATATAACCAAACCACGGCATTAAATATATAAATGTGCATGTAAAGGACAGTAAAGGACAAGAACACAAAGGCAATGCTTCCCTTTATGCCCATGACACAACGTGACAGTACAGCCAGGCACAAAATGGCACTGAATCTCACCACGAGTACGGCCAATTAATCATGAATATTGACAGAATTCATTACAGCTCCTTATTGATTATTGATCATTGAGTAGAAAATATAAAATTAATCCACTTAGTCCAGACTGAGTGGAATGCTGATGTACTAGACCACTTGACTGACCAATTAAAAAATAATGATGTTGGCTCAATAGTTCTACCGTATATTTTTGTCTCAGGCATTAATGAATAATTATTGCAAACAAGCTTAAAAATATTTTTTAAGTGTATGATTTGTGTGTTTGGGACTTAAAGGGGCATTTCGTGATCCACAGCCTCATCCCCCCACTTTTCTCAAAAAAAGTTGAGATTTTTATATCACTGGAAACCGCTCTGGCTACATAATGTTTATGTACAAAATATTTCTTTGCAGATTAATTCCTTCCCGACACGACACCCTTACGTTTGAATTTCGCTCTGGTGCACCAGAACGAAATTACAACGCATTGTCTATGGAGCAGTGTAATACACATAATCATGCATAACTCATGAACGCTAAAATCGGAATCAACTGAAATTTTGGGAATAGGTTTTTTCGTGGATATCTAATGAAAATGACATAAATAGAGGATGCTAGGATCACGAAATACTCCTTTAATAAGCGTAAATAATTTCTCCTAAAGTGGTTCTTCAAATAGGTAAATGCGCTGACTTTCTCAGCCACAGGCCTTTCCCCTATGACCTGGTCTCAGGGCCATTGCCCCTGCTATACTTCCCCTTCCCATTTCAGGGGTACTGTTTAAACCTGTCACACAGTTGCTAGCACTTCTTTTGGGCTCTGTTGCTAAGTCAGTGAGGGTCACATACCCGCGGCTCATATGTTGCAAGATAAATGGAATACAAATCAAGTTAATGACCTTTAAGACGTACTTTTTTGTCATACACATGCACATATTTTGGGGGGGGGGCATTTGGGCGCCAGCCCCCGGGTAAAAAGCAGGGGTGGCAAAAACGAAGGGCGGCGGAAGAAGAAGGGCGGCAAAAACAAATGGGCGCCAAGATGAATCAGTAAATACAAAAGGGCGGAAAAATTTGATAAAGTATAAAAAATTTTGAAAAAAGTGCTGCTTTTAGAACGCTAGCGCCTGAAACCCTTTTTTTTTTTTTTTTTTTTGCTCTTCACTTTTTCAAACAACCGAGATAAAAATTGGGTCAACCTTTTCGGGCTGTTGAGGAAGGGCGGCAAAATTGATTTTCTTCAGCCCCCGGGTTGGGGCGGCCACGGCACGCCACTGATACACATGAAAGTTATACAATGCAGATTATTGAATACAGCATATCTTAAAAGACACGAGGATGGTGATTCCCAAGTCATTCTCTGACTGCGGGTTTACACAACTCCATTGAAGACTGGAAGCTTTGCTTGGAATTATAAACCGAAGCTTACTGTCACCTCTCTAGTGACGCACCAAATTAAGCCATTAAATATATCTAAACCAAGGTCATAGGTTAAGCTCAGCACTCGATAATCGAAATATGGCTTGTTCACAGAGTAGCACCCCGGGAGCCCGGGCCCGGGAGTAGCACTCAAAGATCACTCAGGGATATCATGAAATCCTCTCAATTTCTTGGGGATAAATTTTGGGACAAACTTAGGAATTGGAATCCTCAAGATATTTCACACGGCAGATATCCCCAAGCTTCTGCTCAAGAATCGCATTACTTAAGCAAAAAGCCCTCAGTATGAACATCCCTATAGTCTTCATGTATAGTCTTATAACAGTCTTATAACAAGCTAGCTAAGCTATTCTGAGTACATTAGTCATTAGGACACTATATAAACTTTATGTCTTATGATATAATGATCTCCAGACACAACTAAGAAACAATTTGACCTTGGTAATGCTGTAATGTTTATGCATCTTGTAATAGATCTCTAAAAATAACTAAGAACTCTGCTAATGGTTTACATATCGGTGGTGCACAATTAATGTAGTCCGATTTGATGCATGTTATATCCACACACAGGCCGGTGAACGATCATTGCTGCCTCTTTCCCCTGTAGATTCCACATCCCCAAATCACAAATAATGTCCATCAAAGGACAATTCTTTAGTTCAAATATTATTTTAATCCCTAAAACCTATTTTTTCCAAAAAAATAAAGTTACTATTATGAGGACTTCCCCGTAATAAAATAAATGCATATTACAATGCCCTATAATTGCACATCACTCAACACTGTGTTCTGTCTAAAGTTTGCCGTATGAGTAGATAAACTTTTCAATTAATGTCAACCTTGCAATCAAATGTCAATGACATGAATAGTCATGATTGTAATCATCAGAATCAATCAAAATACAATTTACAAAAGGATATATCATTTCATGTCACTAGAGATGCAATATTATGGGCATATAATGTACTATATTGGAACAATGCCACTCTGCAAAGGAGTTCAATGCTATTGAGACAATGTTAATCGGCTCACTCATTTTTTTTAAATGTTTTAAATTCAACTGTTCATTCTTTTATGAAATAGAAATGAACTCAATCAGCACTTTTATCATTTTTTAATCTTTAAACAAAAACATTATTTTATCTGAAAAGTACAAGGAATAAACAAATAACAAATACTGGGACTTACTGCTATCTACTGAAGATAGCGCATTGCAGTAAAATGTATCACAGTAAAGACAAAACTAGTTATTTAGGTTTGATATGATTTTTTAAAAGCCATAATAATATGTGACATGATCAAGGGGAGTAAGTCACATGTCAGCAATTTTCAATCAGCAGTTTTTTACATCATTTTCTGGCAGTTTACAAATGCTACATTTTGATGCAAACCCCATCAAAATCTAAACAATATAAAACAACAGAATTTGATCACTGTTTTTGCCAATATCTCAAAAACAATATTAGCAACATCCGACTCATTCCCGATCCCGTTGATCATGTCA
Organism: Amphiura filiformis; assembly: GCF_039555335.1. NCBI lineage: Eukaryota > Metazoa > Echinodermata > Ophiuroidea > Amphilepidida > Amphiuridae > Amphiura > Amphiura filiformis. The sequence goes on from NC_092644.1 coordinate 23,684,031, forward strand.
CATATCGCTCATTCTACAAAATCCGGTGCCAATAGCCTTTTTTCCATTCTTTGGTCCACAAAAACTTTGTCGAGCATTTAGGGCATCAAATATGTTGTTTTTCTGGTAGAACTCAACGAGATCTACACGGACATATATAGTTTTCCATACTTTAAATGCTTTCTTCAGCCTGATTAACCTTGCAAAGGCTCAAAAATCGCTAAAAATGCGTTTCCACAGCTCAAGTGTCACATCTAACCCTGAATATTTTCTTTGAATAAATGCAATTTCTTTACATATTTGTTGTTTTTTAATTAGATAACGCACCATCATGTTGTTTATCAACATTATTTTTTAATGATTAAAATGTCTTTGTGTAATTCTAAAATAAATTGCACTTTCCACCAAAACGCTGTGAGCTACGTTACCCCTTTTTAACACACGTTATTGGAAAGAACTAAAACAGAGGTATCAATGTAATTTGCGGTTTTTGAAAGGAAACACTCATAGGTTTTTAAAAATCACAGTAAAAATCGTGATGCTGTAGCATTTTTGGCATAGAAATATTGTAAACATTGAAATTTCGACCGACCATGTTAAGATTGGTGAGCTACGTTACCAGGATTCTATAGTATGCACTTGTATTACATGTACTTCCTAATAATATGTGAAAGCTACCAGTGGTCGAACCCCATTTATATTAGAATTAACCGACATAACGCTCTAACGCTCGCAAATCACATTCAAAACATTAAAACCAGTGAACTACGTTACTGTGAGCTACGTTACACACTCATTTAAGCATCTTCAAAACTTCTATGAAATGGTGAAATCTGTTTTACATTTCACTCAAGTGATCTTTAATTTGCTTTTTATGACCTTGGATTGAGTAAAACCAGCCCATTTTATAGTCGGTAACGTAGCTCACATTACATTGAGTTTTAGTGTTAAAAAACATCATGACTTCCTGAAAGAAAAATATGCAAGTAGTGTTGGCAATTTTTTACATCTGAAAGTAGTGATACATTTACTTTTAAAAAACACAAAAAGCAGGTCTTTTTGAACAACTTTTATTTTTTCTATTTTTTTAGTGGATTGGCACCGGATTTTGTAGAATGAGCGATATACAATTTTGGTCAAATTTGAATTTTTGTTATTCCTTGCCAAACATTATAAATTTGTATTACAACTGAAGCATTCTTTTAAGTTTTATGAAATAAAAATTAACCCATTTTAGTATTTAATATTATTTTGTTATTAATCTTTTTAAAAATTATTATTAGCTATTATTACCTGAAAGTACAAGAGACAAACAAATAATAAATACCGATACTTATAATGCATAACTTCAGGGCAGACTCAGCTATACACAGCCATAATCACATCAGACTCAATCTAATTAGCATCTCACATAATTTGCAGCATGTCTACCCAAAGGCGATACAAAATGTTTACCAATCAATTCGCTGGATATCATCTCGGGCCATTTACACTTAAACACTTTTCCATTGCAGTCTTAATTACTGGGTCTATACAACTGCGCTATCTACTGAAGATAGCACATTGCAGTTAAATGTTTCACAGGAAAGATAAAACTAGTTATATAGGTTTGATATGATTTAAAGCCATACATATACAATTTCGGTCAAATTTTAACTCTCTTCACGCGGGTGTCGACTGCAGACGACAAGTTTCAAAATTTATTTAAAAATTCAAAAATTTCAGAAATGTAAATTTTCATGACCATATTTGGAATCAGCATGAAAAATGCATTAAAATGAGTACAAACAAGCCTAGTATTGATCCAGTAGTTCTTAAGATAGCTCTTGATATTTTGAGAAAATATTTCAAAACTTGAACTTTTTCCATTGAAGTGCATGGATAGCAAGCAGAGCATTAATTTTAATTTTTGTTATTGCTTGCCAAACATTATGAAATTATATTACAACTGTCAGAAAGATTTGCTAGTCAATTAAAGCCAGAATAATGAGGTAAAAATGAAAGAAAACACACTTATTATTTTAGTGCTTAACTGAGGTAAAAATGAAGGAAAACACACTTATTATCTTGGTGCTTAACTGAAGTAAAAATGAAAGAAAACACTTATTATCTTGGTGCATAACTGTGGAGTTATATATGGTGTCTTATTAAGACATTAAATTTGAAATTACTCTGTTGCCAAACAAGCACAATACATTTGGCTGATTCCAATTAAGTGTAAGTTGGGACATGTTTAAAAAATTAGGTTTGAAAAATTAACCAAAACCATTTGTGACTTTCATGAAATGTATAATCGTCATCATCAGCATCATCATAACCATCATCATCAGTGTCATCATTACCATCATCAACATCATCATCATTGTCATCATCACCATCACTGCCAGCATCATTATCATCACCATCATCATCACTGTCATCCTTATTATTTGGAGCATTATCATCGTTCATCCTCCTCATCTTTATTGTTGCCGCCCTTGACATCATCCTTATTGTAGCCATGCCTTGACATCGTTATTGTCATCGTCATTATCACCAGTGTAAAATCATCAGCACCCACAGCAGCTGAAGGGGGTATCCCATTATGCTTTGTGGTACCATTATAGAACTGATTGTGCAGGTAGAAAATGTACACAAAATTTCAACTTTCAATTACTCTGTTAAATCAGGGAAGCTTAGACTTTTGTTTGAAAAAATATCACCCAGAGAGTATTGTGAATCTATCAAGATAGCTCTCAATATCTAAGCGGCTGTTGTTTATATTTTGTAAACATTTGCTATGGAGCAAGCAGATATACTGCAATGCATGATGGGATACTCCTTTCAGCTGCTGTGATCAGCACCATATATATGGGCTATTCCAGTTGAAATCCATACACCCCCTGTGGAAGACACAACCTTATTCACCCACAATCAAATGAAATCAGTCAGGTAATCCATTTGAAATTCACACTCCCTGTGTGGCAGATTAAAGTCATGTCTTCCACAGGGGGTCACGGTTGTTTGATGTGATCATTTATTAGTTTTTTCAAACAAAACATCATGTACAATCCGATGTTAGGCTTAAACAGCTTCAAGCGGTATCATGCTAATGTATACTGATGCTTTTGAGTCATTTTCAACTTTAATTTCCCCTCATATACAACATTATTCCTTTTCACAGCATTTTTATAGCTTTTTCGGATATAAAATGTAGCTATTTATGAAACGATTGGTGGCGCTATTTAGATACTGGAAATTACTCTTTGAGGCGCTTCATACAAATAATTCCTTTTACTTTTTGATGAAATGTGTTTTAAAAATTTCTTTACTGCTTGTTTCACCTATTCCACCTGTTTTAATGACAGTATTGATTACCTACCACTTGCAAATTAAGAAATATGCTTTATGATAAATAGCGCCACCTATAGTTTGCATTTACTTAATAATGACACCAATTCTATATACATCAAACAACCGTGGGGTGTATGAATTTCAACTGGAAGAGCCATATGGCATCAAGTGTGTCATTTTCACAATCCTATCTAGAAAGTCCTTGACATTTTAGAAATGTGTCAAAAATTCCAGTGTCTCACATAAACAGGTTATACCATCATGATGAGTGGCTAGTGATTTTATTTAAATGAAAATCACATAATTTAAACTTTATCTTTAATGGTTGTATTGTAATTTAAAGAATAGTTTCTTTTTAGTTATGTACCGAGATATTCATGATGGCTTACATTTTGTTAAAGCAATAATGTGTGAATTGCATAAAAAATAGATTCCTATTTAAATGTTAGGAAGATCCGAGCCAGGTATACCAACTTGGTGTGGGGAATAAAGACAAGATAAAAACTAATGCAGTATGTAAACCAGAATGGTGTACACGGTTACTGCACTAGAAAAAATCCAAAACCACAGGGATTGTAGACAAAGTTAACAAAAATACAACTGACTTTTCGAGCAGATAAACTGCCCTTCCTCAGGGACAAACAACAAAATATATATATACAGCAAAGAATTGATCTAAAGCAAAAAAAATAATCAAATCATAGCAAATAATTAAACCAAGGTAGCAAGCAAAATGTCAAAACTACAGAGCCAAAAATATAGCAACTCTACATGAAGAGTAGTTTTGACATTTTGCTTGCTACCTTGGTTTAATTATTTGCTATGATTTGATTAATTTTTTTGCTGTAATTAAAGCACTTCATCAGGCTTAGTCTTTCACATGGTATTTTAGTACACCATTGGGTATTACAATAAATCATGCAAAAAAAAAAATTCAAGAAAAATTGAGGGCGTCGCTGTAGAGCGAATCACACATTACGGCTTTTAAAAAATACATTGCAAGGATCTACTGTGGCTATATTTTTGTTAATTTCTTTTACTCCAGAAACAAAAAACAGTGACATGTATTATATCAATAGTTTTATGCAAATTAGCCCTGTAAACTACGACTGAATTAAAATGACTAGTTTGTATCTAACATCACTGTCAATCAAACTCCCGAACGACCCTTGATTGGTTAGTAGTGCGTAAAAGAAAGATTGATTCATCTGGTGCCGTATTCATAACATGTATAGTCTTAGAAAATGTCCCGGGGGGTACTCAAGTTTGAAAGTAGACCCATAAATATACCAATTTTTCAAGAAATTTGGACCCATTGATATACCAAAAGTCAAAATTTGCGGCTAGATTAAGTTGAGGCAAAATTGGGCTATTTTTCGAAAAAATTGAAAAATTGTTGAAAAAATGACCCATTCATATAGGCTACCAAAATTGGCTTAGGAAAAGGAGTCATTGATATACCAAAAGACCGAAAATGCTACCCTGGGGAAAATGTTTGTTGACAAACTGGTGTGATTAGCATCTTTTGTTTTTAAGATGTGGTGATTTAAACTTAGGCCCATTCAGTGATTTGCTCATTGGGAGAATCGTTAAAATCATCAAAATTCAGGATTCGGTACATTTATTACCGTAATAGATGTGTTAACATAGCCTGCTAGTGGTTAAGCTGAAAGCTGTGTATTAAAGGTGAACCTCATTGAAAATAAAGTTATATATCAATGGAAAGCTTATGATGTCAGGAAGCAGAAAATAATATTTTTATTTGTTTAACGTACCAGGCTAGACATAATCTCCATGCAAAGATTGGATATTGGCACCCCCCTAAATTACAAAACGAAATCGTTCAAATTGGGCGCTTTCGTTGATGACGTCAGCCCAGGGACACACAGTTACTTCCGGGTTTGATTGTAAACACAATGTCCGTGTATTACTGTGGCATGCATCGGGCCAATTCAGTCATTGTCAACTTTACATGAAAAATATCTTCAATAAAATAAGAATTACATGAAGGAAATATCATGATCAAATCAAGAATGAAGTTCCTGAATAAAGTGTGGGGATTTAAAAATGGGAAAAGTGCTGGCCGGGATGATTTGGGATAGGCCAAGCCATCCACGATATGCATAGGGATATTACAGTAAAGCACGAAGAGCGTAAGATTCGCCTAATGAAAACAGATTGCAAAAATAACTGCTAGTGCTACCAGTTCAGATCGTCACACCAAGTTGAGATGAACTTATCAAAGGAAAATGAAGGAATAGAACAAGGTACATGTACAGGATTTTTAAATTATTTCTTAGCTTTACAACCGGTCATGGCCGGTCATGTATGATAGACGAACTTGTATATAGATACATACGGGATGAGCTCAGTGACTGACTGAGTCTCACTACGCCAAGTGTTCAGTATCCGCGACTGTACTGTACTTACTTGCAGACAAAATGACCGATTTGATATTCACATTCTGATATTTCCAACTTATTGCTACTTCATCAGCAAAATTTATTCCTGTAAATGTTCCAAATATAAGGGAACGATTGATCAAATCTGCTGAAACACCCCATGAAACCACAGCTATATGGAACACACAACGCAAGTGCTGCCGGGCGGACGAAGCCCCGAAGCGAGTCGCTGTGTTTGTGCATATCCGTCCCTGCCATTTCTTCAGCAATTTACGCATCGTGTTCGGTAATCCATGAAACATGAATGTTTCACTTTTTCAGTACCGTACACTGATTGTACTATCATTAAAGAATCGTGACACAAGTGACAATGTTTTAATTTTATTCAGATTTCCATTTAATAACGGTCTACTAAGCCTAAATTGTATTTATTTTATCATAAAGTATCTGCCCGAGTATCTGTTTCTTTCAATCGTGATTGTGTGGAAAGAATGTATTACCGCAATGCGCTAAATATGAAAACCTTTATATGGGCTGGATTTGACGAAATTGACGGTTCTTTATTAATTTTTTTGATTACTCCAAGACGATATTTTTTTAATCAGATATTTTTAAATGAATCAAGAATAGGGAATGTCACAAACAAGTATTTAATTTGTTATTCGATCATGTTTATTCAGTCCATGACATGAACGGTACTCGGTAGCAGCAAGCATTTGCGCATGGGATTGATCCCAGCGCGAAATTCAAACTCAATTACCCAGCAGTTATACGCAGCCAGTTATGACTGATTTAGTCAAAAATTTACGGAAAATTTATGTGTTGACAATAATTCTATTATTTCCAATATATATAGAAGGAACCAGCAACTTGAAGATTCCTCTAATTTCAAGCTTTATCATGTTTATTGTGAAAATCAGACTTGCCGGGCAGCTTGCAAAGTACAGGAAGCAAGTCTTGTTTACGTGTTTCCGAGTAGGATCACGTGATGCGTAACCCTGAGCTTACGCCACGAGCATTCCCAAGGTCATAGACGATTGATTTGGGTGCTTTTGGCGCTTTAAAAAGACCAAAAATTCATTCATTTTTTAATTTTTCAGCTTTATTGGCCATCAAAAAAATCGGAAAAAATAATTTTTAGTATCCTGACATCATAAGCTTTTCATTGATATATAACTTTATTTTCAATGAGGTTCACCTTTAAAGACAATATTAGACATTTCACCAGAATCAGTCAGAAATTGGCTACATGTATTTGAATGGGACTTCAACTTTGTCATTAATACTGTTGTTTTCTTCATTTTTTGCCAAATTTTTCGTTTCAAAAATACCTAATGACAATTTGAATGACAATTTGAATGACTTATCCTTTACTTTTAGGCAATTTATCAACAATTTAAATTTTGTTACACTTACGATGGGATTGCTGAATGTGCCTTTAATGAGTAAAAATAATTAAGTTTGTCCATGAAATGGAAATCGTGTATCCTTGAGTTTAATGTTGTCACAACTGTATTGATTCAATGTATCGCAGACGTCCTTTTTTGTGTCCTTTCTTGACATGCCTTTCATATAATGTACTAGAGTGAGTATAACAGCTAGCTTTCACTATATTTATAACTACGTATTTATAAATACGCATATGACCCATGGGTGCGACATAACAAGCCAACCAAGTGTGACCAAATCTTCATGCTATTGACCAATATACAGACAAGGATAGGAACTTTTTAGATAATATATCAAAGTTTAGTAATAACTTATAATAGCAAAATTATTACACATTGGGGATTCCGAATTTTTGACATATTATGAAAAACAACATTTTGAAAGTATTTGCAGATGGAAAAAATATTTATTGAGAGAAATGTTTGCAATAATATCATAAGGTTGAACAAAATAGACAATTTTGCTGCACAGTATGGTGTCGTTTACCGCCTTTGCATTTAAATTGTACAGGTAGACCACCCACCGTACCAAAGGCCACATCCAGACTACATGTTTACCAGCCGTTATGGCAGCACGGAGGTGGTCACATACATATTTATAAATACATATTATAATTATATAATCAAAGCACACTGTAGACCCAAGATTATCATCATAAGAGCCAATTTTCAACACATGAATATATGATACAAGTGATGAATCACCTCATGTGCCAACATTTTATCTTAAACAAGTTTTCAGTTTTCTTTGTAATTTATTACTCATGCCAGCAAAGACAAATTACTCAACATACTACACCAGAACCACTTAACTCATTCAAATAGTTTGCACAAATTTAAACTCGTGAAGGTCTTCGATTTAATTACATGTGACTTATTACTACATTAGGTACACGCAATTAAGAATTTCCCCCTTACTGACAACATCCCATGTATCATTCAAGGCCGACATTATTTCACAGTAATTTGAAAATGAATGACAATTGTGATCAATCCAACGCAAGTGATCGAGACACATTAATGTTCTAATGATAAAAGCACATTTATAACATGTCGTCTACTGAAGATGGCACATTTACAATAAATTGTCTTCGTGATCAAGTACTGTTGTCCGAAATGTCAGGATTTTAATTAGTAAATGATACATCATGAATGCAACATATATTACTTGTGTCTTTCCTATCAACCTAACATGCTGCCTGGTGATGATATATATACATGTAGTACAATAATGCTGTCTACTGAAGATAGCACATTTACAATATGCTGTCTGCTGAAAATAGCACATTTACAATATGTCTGCTGAAGATAGCACATTTACAAATATATGATGTCTACTGAAGATAGCACATTTACAATATGCTGTCTGCTGATAGATAGCACATTTACAATATGCTGTCTGCTGAAGATAGCACATTTACAATATGCTGTCTGCTGAAGATAGCACATTTACAATATGCTGTCTGCTGAAGATAGCACATTTACAATATGCTGTCTGCTGAAGATAGTACATTTACAATATGCTGTCTGCTGAAGATAGCACATTTACAATATGCTGTCTGCTGAAGATAGCACATTTACAATATGATGTCTGCTGAAGATAGCACATTTACAATATGATGTCTACTGAAGATAGCACATTTACAACATGCTGTCTGCTGATGATAGCACATTTACAATATGCTGTCTACTGAAGATAGCACATTTACAATCTGCTGTCTGCTGATGATAGCACATTTACAATATGCTGTCTGCTGAAGATAGCACATTTACAATATGCTGTCTGCTGAAGATAGCACATTTACAATATGCTGTCTGCTGAAGATAGCACATTTACAATATGATGTCTACTGAAGATAGCACATTTACAATATGCTGTCAGCTGAGGATAGCACATTTACAATATGCTGTCTGCTGAATATAGCACATTTACAATTTGCTGTCTGCTGACGATAGCACATTTACAATATGCTGTCTGCTGAAGATAGCACATTTATAATATGCTGTCTGCTGAAGATAGCACATTTATAATATGCTGTTTACTTAAGATAGCACATTTGCAATATGCTGTCTGCAGAAGATAACACATTTATATTATGCTGTCTACTGAAGATATCACATTTATAATATGCTGTCTACTGAAGATATCACATTTATAATATGCTGTCTACTGAAGATAACACATTTACAATATGCTGTCTGCTGAAGATAGCACATTTACAATATGCTGTCTGCTGATGATAGCACATTTACAATATGATGTCTGCTGAAGATAGCACATTTACAATATGATGTCTGCTGAAGATAGCACATAAATTACAATATGCTGTCTGCTGATGATAGCACATTTACAATATGATGTCTGCTGAAGATAGCACATTTACAATATATGTCTACTGAAGATAGCACATTTACAATATGCTGTCTGCTGATGATAGCACATTTGCAATATGCTGTCTACTGAAGATAGCACATTTACAATATGCTGTCTGCTGATGATAGCACATTTGCAATATGCTGTCTGCTGAAGATAGCACATTTACAATATGATGTCTACTGAAGATAGCACATTTGCAATATGATGTCTGCAGAAGATAACACATTTACAATATGATGTCTGCTGAAGATAGCACATTTACAATATGATGTCTACTGAAGATAGCACATTTACAATATGCTGTCTGCAGAAGATAACACATTTATAATTGCTGCCTACTGAAGATAGCATTTTATTATATGCTGTCTACTGAAGATAGCATGTTTATGATTGCTGTCTACTGAAGATAGCAATTAATAATATGCTGTCTACTGAAGATGGTACATTTATAATTGCTGTCTACTGAAGATAGCACATTTGTAATAATGATGTCAACTGAAGATATTACATTTATGCTATCTACCGAAGATAGCACATTTATAATATCATACTAAGCATGCTACATAATATATATAGGATATTCAATGTGCTGTCTGCTGCATGAAGACATATTTACATTTTACTCTCTACTAAAAATGATATTGTGTCTAATAAAGAGATCATATCTATAATATGCTTATGATGAAGAGGGCACATTGAAAAAGTGCTGTCTACTGAAGATAGCACATTAAATGTAAATTCAATTTTGTAATAACTCTTCTGGATCTGTTGTCTATCTATACAATCACAAGTACAGAAGTCTATTATATTACGGAATATAATTGCAAAAGATCACCTATTAGAATTGATTTATATGATACATGACCCCGTATATAAACACCAATGTAATTTTTATGGGAGTTTTTATTGGCTACCAATTAGCGGAAATTACCTCGGAATTTCCGCTTTGAGTAAGAGTTTAATTTTCTTCATCATATCCTGATGTATCACAATTTTATTTACCATTAGTGTATCATCAATCATGGTGTTTAAAGCTATCAGGTTATAATTCAGTCACTGTCATTTGTGAGTACATCCTCTTGAAGTTAGCAAGGCAACAATTCAAATTAGCCCAGAGACTTTGTTACCCTGCTGCCTGATGGATAGTATTAAGGTAGATCTGTCATCAGGGTTTTCTTTAACGCACAAAACACGCGTATTTACGCATTCAGGCACTTTTCTGACTCCTTCAAATCCATAGTCCCAAAGTCCAATGCGTACAAAATCTTGAAAACGTACGCGCTCAGATATTGCAAGATTTGAATAGAGAAACACCCGATATTATGCTTTTATTCTCGGCTTTTGGCATTTAGGACCTACTCCCGATAAGGGCCCATCACATTTTGTCAGCATCGATCCATATGTTTTAGTGATTGCGAGTCTCTAAAATTGTATAGTGTCAGTTTGAAATCTTGCAAATTGGGTTCGGGTCCCTTTTTCTGTTTAAATGATGCACAAAAATATGTCTTCAATCGGACTTTAATTTTGCAAAATTTTCCCTCTCAGGGGGAACATCCCCCTCAGACACCCCCATGCGTAGTGGATAAATAAGTGACCATTTTCGGGGTGAAAAAAATATCTTGAAGTATAGTGAATCCAGCACCTTTTGGAGAAAGAATAAGTTTATGGTACAAAATCTTTTGCCATTTTGAAGCTAAACTGTTGAAATATGGTGCAAAAGTGGAATAAATTCGCGCGAAGCGTGCAAAAAATTGCACTTTGGGGGCTAAAATGGCAATTATGAGGTTAATTTGGTCAGAAACCCACATACAGGCGTAAACATTGGGGGATGATTGTATGGACAATCACAATCCCCTGCCAAAATATTGGGGGAGATTACCCCCCCCCCCCTCCGGATCTACGCCTATAAACACACATATTGTTAAAAATGTCTTCAAAAATAATATTATAAAAATACCCCTTGGGCAATGTTTTTGACTCCTTCAGAGGAAAAATTCACAATTGAAAGGGTCAAAAAATGGCCCTAATGGCCCTGTGGGTTCATTTGTCAGCAGGGCAATTTTAGGCACAATCTAAAAGTACCCTCCCTCAAAATCCCACTAGCAAATAAGGGCACAGAACCTTAATTCTTGTTGGGATTTCAGAGGAGCGAGTTCTCTATTTTGCACATGAAATGTACCCCAAGGCAAAGGAGCCCAAGTGTGCCATTTGGCGAATCTTTATGATATTCTTTTATATCACATTTGTAAACTAAAACAGTTAGCCTTTAATTTAACTATAGAGTGACTGTGTATAATTGTATAACCAGAATTGATTACGCCACAATAATGAGATGCTGGCCATGTAAACCAGGGCTGTCAACTTTTTGGGATTGCTTGGTGTGAGACAGAGCCGTACCGGGATTTGTCGACTACAATGTTCATTTTGACCCATGATTTTTTGAGCCATGGCATTTGAGAATCTGAAAAGCGGGGGTGGGGGGGGGGGCAGTGACAACAAATTATTTGGACAATGCGTGAGATTTTACTCATTTTCCAGCATTTTGCGTGAGATTTACTACCTAGGAGTGAGATTATACTACCTCGGCGTGAGACCGTGAGAAAGTGAGCCAATGCGTGAGACTCACGGCCAATGTGTGAGAGATGACAGCCCTGTGTAAACGCTCTCATCATTCATTTTGAAAACTTACGACACAATGACGAAAAAAATACTAGTGTGGACTGGGTCTATACTCTTTACTTAAGACAACATGTTGTAAAACTGTTGTCATAAACACAAGAAGAACTGAGGCATATCATCCATCATTTGGCAACCCAAACATCCTGACTCTGAAATATACAACACCTGTGCACTTAATGATAATCAATAATCACCTCGCTCATATTATTTTATCACTGCATTCTAACACATGGCAATAAATAAATTCACACTGGTTACTCAATTATAAGTTAACCCTCTCCATGTGGGTGTTGACTGCAGACGACAAGTTTCAAAAACAATTTAAAAATTAAAAAATGTCACAATTTTACATGTTCGTGACCATATTTGGAATCAGCATGAAAATTACATTACAGTGAGTACAAACAAGCATAGTATTGGCTCTTGATATTTTGAGAAAATATCTCAAAACATTTTGGCTAGCACGCAGAGCATTAAAGGCACTCTCGTGATTAACTCAACCTAAAATATCTTGAAAAGTTATGGCATTTGTGTAAAAATGGTTATGGTAACATACCCTGCAGGTGGCATGATCAAAACCAACCTAATAAGGGTAAAATGTCACATGTTGGTCAAAGACCCTGGTCACACGTGCATGTTTTTACCAAGTAAAGATGGTCGGACCATGGTACGGGTACTGTGTGACCGCACGGGACCATGGTCAGACTATAGTCAGACCATCTTTCCCCAACTATGCTAATTAGCATCGTTAGTGCCCAAGTTACTATGGTGGGACCATAGCTAGTACAAAAAACACCTTTGTGACCACAACGCGTCATCCGATCATGCATTTTAGCAATACTTTGATTGGCAGTGTAATTAGCACACATGAGCGTATGACTGCGAGTAATCATTATGCAACTACAGTACACTGCAGTGTGACCGTACGTTGTTTAGTCAACTATAGTTGGACCATGGTAAATAAAACTATGGTTGGATGATGCAATTATGTATGTGTGACCGGGGTCAAAGATAGTGGGGTCTGTTTGTATAGACACTTGTAGCCAAGGAGTTTATATAGGAAGGAGAGGGAATAGATTATGTAACGCTTATTGTTCCTTTGTGCCAATTGGAGTTCCCGACATGCTATTCATCGAGAGGTACCTTTTGTTCGAGACAAAGGGCTTCCGCCATTAAATCGGTAACTGACCTGACCAGCGTATTAACGCTATAATAGGCAGGCTACTGTCAATAAGTGATGAAACGAAAGTCACGTAAAAGCGCCTATACTGAACGAGAGGTACCTTTTGTACTAGTCCATCCCAAGGGTGTGCGTGAGTTGTCGCATGCACACAAAACAGATGTTCACCTACAATACAAACCTATTGCAGCGCCCAAATTGGTTTGTGCGCTCATTTGATTATACTCAGTGAACACGCTTTGCCCTACCATTTTGCTACGGACAGTTCAGCAGCATAGGCAAAGTGTGCGCTCTGTGTGGCGGATATAAGAATCTACACAAGTAAGTTAATTGTCTACATTGTTTTCCAATAGGTATACACAATGAATTAATTATGATATCACTCCTACTGTAGTATTTTTAAGGACATTAGCCGCGGTCCACATCGTGTTTTATTATGTATAGGCCTACTATAGTATTTTACATGAGCATCACGTATATAGGAGTCTACCCTGGACCACAAATGTGATATATTTGCTGATAACTCGAGAAGCATATAGCCATACTATTTCTGAATCAATCAATAAAGCAAAGCAAATCATACTTGTAGGCCTATTATACTATATTAAATATAATTGCGGACCAACCGATACAGCTCGATACGCCCAATGTATGAACATGGAAGAAAGAGATAAGAAGGAACCACAACGAACGCATTCACTTTGTCCATTACACTCCCTTTACCGACATTTAATTGACATTGTTATTCATGAGGATTTACTTTGATCAATACCCCGCGTTAAATAGGTGATTGGTATTGTACTCCATGTATTTGCATGTCTTCTGGAGCGTGCCTGAAGATGATTTGAACTAATGACCTTCCGTGCAAGCACTCTATAGGATTTTCTCTGGTGACGTGATCATCGGTCATTGATGGCCTACATCTTTTTCTTCCATTTCGCCCAATTTTCCCGAACTTTCATGACTTTTTTTTCTCAGAGTTGGCAGTCTTTGGCACTGAAACGAAGTTAGCTAGTTACGATTATACACATATAAACTATTAAATTAAACAAGTTTCATGTACCGGACTCAACCGGAACATTGTGCATTATTTAAGAACATTTTGCATCAATTTTTCATCGAAAAAGTCACCAAAATCTTACCTTATTTGCTAAAGATGAAACTCAGCAAAAAAACGGCCGATTTTGATGACCTTTTCGATGTGTTAAAGGACATTTTCTACACAACACGATCAAGAAAACAGTTTGACTGTAGATCCCAAAACAAAGCTACTATACATGTTCAGAGCATCAGTGAAATTCCATAATCTTACTTCTGGGTAGCGTTTGTTTGTTCTTGGATGGGTTTGTTATAGTTTTTTTTCTGTTTTTATTTCGCCAAGCATCGATCGCGGTAAATGGATCATACATGAAAGTAAGTACCATTGGTAGCTTTTCTTTTCATGCGCCAATAGATAAGCGGATTAAAACTTGGTCGATCGAAGTCGTTGTGGTTCCTTCTCATCTCTTTCTTCCATGGTATGAATAAAAGCACCTAACAATAAAGTCGCCCAATTGAACAGTTGTAGGTGTCGATCGCACGACCTCATTAATATTGATTGGCAACATTTTCCAATATGTCAGCGCTCAAATCGGACACAATAGAACAATAGACTCTTCAGTGCGTTGCTTGTAGCACATGCAATTGAATGGAGCTTCATATTTATCATCAACTCTGCACTGTCATTTTCTTCCTCTTTGCCATTTTTTTTCAAATGACAAAATAAAAAAGATAATGTTATTGGGTTATCCTTTATTTGTAAGCCATTCCTACAAGATTCAATATCACTGATAATTTCCTTTAATTATTAAAGCCAGTGTTATCAATTGCAACAAATGCTATGTTTTCCATTCTCTGATGTGATATGCATTTAAACATATTTATTCGCCAATCTTTGCACAAGAACACATGATAATTAGACAAATGAAAGGGAATAATCAGAAATAATTAGGGAGATTATGTAACTGATGCATGCTTGATCTATAATTTGTACTTTGTTCTCAAAATTACAACAAATTTGGCAATTATCATAGTTAGGAACCGTTCACAAACACTTGGAAGGGCTGGCCTGATGCAAAAAAAATTAACCGCAAAAATTTTTCAGGGCCCCCCTTTACAGACCTCAAAAATTTCAGGCCCCCTTTTTGACATGAAAATTATGGGTCAACCCCATAGAAAAGCATATAGAAAAGCCCCCCCCCCTTAGGAGGGTCAAAAATTTACAAATCATAAAACAAAACAGGCCCCCCTTACCAGTGTTTGTGAATGGTCCCTTAGGGTGGTGATATGTGAACTTAATGATCTGATAACCTGACGCCAATAGGTTGCTGCATTGCTGCATCTGAGAGCTTATTTTCATTGTAATGAAAATCAACATATTCCCCAGCAGCGTTCGAAATTTTGGTTGTCCGGTTGCCCGGGACAACTAAAAAAGTCGCCGGACAACCAGAAATACTGATTCGGTTGTCCGCCGGACGACCATAAATCTAGCCAAAAGTCACATTTGTAGGCCTACGGACAACCAAAAACTGAGACGGACAACCAGAAATTGTAATCTGGTTGTCCGTGGGACAACCATTTACTTTTCCTAAATTCGAACACTGTTCCCCAGGTTTACCCCCACAACACAAATTGAATAGTGCCATTGCTCAAAATATTTATTGCATAGGTGCTCTTAATCAATATCTCACTTCATTTAAAGGTGTGTAACTTACAACATGATCTAAAAATCATAGAGGAGATAAAACCACTATAATTTCAAATATTTAAAAAATTGAGCCTAAACTGGTACATAGTATAGTGAAAAAAATTCTGGAAAAATAATAAGTGTTCGGTTAAGATTATTTTGATACAGTTTGCTCAGCCCCTAAATCTGTTGCACTAACTCAACAAAGCTCAATCCAATTACAACTGGGTTATGATACGCTTGTACCATTGAAGTGGTAACTATTCACCATGTACTTGTAAATACATTTTGTCTACATTGCCTATATAGATATCCATATAGATAGCCATGCAGACATTCAACTTCAAAGCACCGAGGATCGGAGGTTTCAATGCATTTTCATAAGATGCTCTTATTGACTAGACCACACATAAATAAAAATGTACCATTCAGCAGTTTTGAGAAGAAAAATTATTCTATCAAATGGCAAACATGAAAGCGGTCTAATCAGGATGAAATCAGATACTTCATCAGACATCAAGCATACTTTGATGTAGGCATATAAAGCACTGTGACAAATCAGGGAGAGTGTCTCTTAACCCTGGAAAAAAAAAGAAGGGAGTGCAGCAGCATAGCTAACAGCCTCAGGGGCGGATCCAGGAATTTTCAATAGGGGGGCGCCGAGCTGCGGCAGCAGTGGCGGTTGCTCGGCGCCCACACAAAGTCAGACGCTGCTCTGCAAAAATACATGAAGTCAGGCGCCGCTCTGCAAAAAATAGAGGGGGTGCGCCCCATCTTAATCTGCCCCTGAGCCTTGGGGTAATTACACAATTTTCCTGGGGGACAATGGGGTAGGGGTAAAGGGGCGATGTGAGAATTTGCTTAAATTTTGCAATTGTTTTGCCCAAAATAGCATGATTTACAATTACATTGTTTTGAGACTAGGTAAAAGTGGAGTGAAAAGCCTTAGTCAGAGGGGAAATGCCTGCATTCCGCACTCCCTGTGATGATGCCACTGAGGTGGAGTAACCCTAGGTCCAGTCCTACAAAATGGAGCCTGTGGTCACACAAATATTTTTTGCACATTCTGGATATAACCATGGAATCAGTGGACTCTCGTACATATCAGGGTGGCCAGCATCCCAAGGGTGGTAGAGAGGGGGAAAGACTTATAAGAATAAGATGCCCTCTTTCCCCTACCCTTTGGCTATACGCTACTGCATGAAATTCCAGCAGTAGTTGAAACTTATTTTAACTGCATCTTAGCCCTGGACCCAGTGCCGTGACCATTACCCGCTGGAAGTAGTGCTCTGCTCTGCTGCGAACAGCCTAGCTTTGTGGCCTTGTAGTCCGAGGAACTGAGCCAGTTCTACCGCACCTTAAATTCCACTTTAGTGAGACTCATCTCGCTTGATGACATCACATATGTGACATTTTGTTTTATACAAGAATTATGGGATATAAATAATAAAATATATGACGACACAACATGTGTTTGATTAGCACTCTACGGTAATCACTGATTTCCAATACCCGGAGGGAGGTATGAATAATTAATTATGTGATGTCATCACTGATTTCCAATACCCGGAGGAGGTATGAATAATTAATTATGTGACATCACCACTGATTTCCAATACCTGGTGGTAGGTATGAATGATTAAATTATGTGATATCATCACAAGTTTTAACAGATTATAGATTATTTTATTTTTTGTCATAAGGTACTCTGCCCCCACCTGCCCCCTCCCTCTACTGGCTACGCTAGATAGTATATTTATAATATGCTATCATGGATGGAACATTTATAATTATGCTGTCTACTGAAGATAGCATATGCTGTCTACTGAAGATAGCACATTTATTATATGCTGTCTACTGAAGATAGTAGATTTATATTATGCTATCTACTGAAGATGGCACATTTATTATATGCTGTCTACTGAAGATAGTATATTTATTATATGCTATCTACTGAAGATAGCACATTTATATTATGCTATCTACTGAAGATGGCACATTTATTATATGCTGTCTACTGAAGATAGTATATTTATTATATGCTGTCTACTGAAGATAGTAGATTTATATTATGCTATCTACTGAAGATGGCACATTTATTATATGCTGTCTACTGAAGATAGTATATCTATTATATGCTATCTACTGAAGATAGCACATTTATATTATGCTATCTACTGAAGATGGCACATTTATTATATGCTGTCTACTGAAGATAGTATATTTATTATATGCTATCTACTGAAGATAGCACATTTATATTATGCTATCTACTGAAGATGGCACATTTATTATATGCTGTCTACTGAAGATAGTATATTTATTATATGCTATCTACTGAAGATATCACATTTATTACAAGCTGTCTACTGAAGATGGCACATTTATTATATGCTGTCTACTGAAGATAGTACATTTAATATATGCTGTCTACTGAAGATAGCACATTTATATTATGCTATCTACTGAAGATGGCACATTTATTATATGCTGTCTACTGAAGATAGTATATTTATTATATGCTATCTACTGAAGATATCACATTTATATTATGCTGTCTACTGAAGATATCACATTTAATATATGCTCTTCCCCACCTGTCCCCCTCCCTCTACTGGCTATTTTACTGGAAAGAGAGACAAAGGCAAGCAGAAGCAAAGACAGAGAAATGAACACAAGGAGTATTAGAGTGTGAAATAGAAAGATAGAAAGGTGAGCGAGAGGGGAAAAATCATGTAAGGAGAAAGTGTTGTTATCTTTAAGTCTCGATAAAAGTTAGCAGCTGCAAGAAGGTATATCCTTTATCAATATAAAATGCATTACCGTATCAGCCATTATTTTTACTTACAGATATTTCTGCTGTTGCAAGCTTCCCTAACATTTTTGCAAGATGATGATTTCGCAGTTGTAGATTTCTTAGCAATTAAGCTTTGTAATTTACAAGATTCATACAGTACCAAACGCATTTGCTTTTATATGTAAAAATCAATAATCAGGGTATTATCAACACTCATATCAGCAGTAACTGACTACAACATCAAAACTGATACCAGCAGTATGACCATGCGCGTATTTTTTTTGGGGCTTTGGGGGCACGAGCCCCCCGGGGTTAAAGCAGGGGCGGCCAAAACGAAGGGGCAGCAGAAGAAGAAGGGTCGACAAAAAGAGGGGCGGAGGAAGAAGAAGGGGCTGCAAAAAGAATTAGTTAAGAAAAAAGGGCTGAAAAAATGTGAAAAGTATAAAAAATGGTACTATACATCAAAATGTGTTGCTTTTAGGGCACTAGCACCTATAATCTTTTTTTTTCTTTTTGCTCTTCACTTTTTCAAACCACCGAAAAAAAAAAATTGGGTCAACCTTTTCGGCTGTTGAGGAAGGGCGGCAAAATTGAATTTTCTTCAGCCCCGGGTAGGAGCAGCCACGGCACGCCACTGATGACTACTTCATCAACAGATATATCAGCAGTAGATGACTACTTACTCATATCAGCAATGCATGACTATTATTAAGTACGAATGAAGAGATTCATACATGTTGGGAATAGACATCAAAGGTATATTTTAAAACTGGTCGACAACACTCATTTTTTGAACCGAATATTTCAGAGAAACCATTCTCCGTCATCAGCGGTGTAACGCTGTGTTGGTATACTGACTGATGATTCTTTCTAGAATATATGATTCTCTTCTAGCAACACCATCATAAAGGACAAAAAGGACATTGTCAACAACATCTAGAAACACTGGAAAATCATCAGTCAGTCTACCAACAGTGTTACACCGCTGATGATGGAGCGATTTCTCTGAAACATTTGGTTCAAAAAGTGAGTGTTGTTGACCAGTTTTAAACTATACCTTCAGTGGTGTGCGCAGCACATTGAAAGTGGGGGGCCAGGTTGTTCAGTTCCCCCGAATGGAGTCTGATTAGGAGTGTAAGGTGCTGGCGAAATCAGTTATTTTTTTGCGCCCTTTGAGCACGCCACTGTATACCTTTGATATTATTAAGCAGTTTTGGAAAAAAAAATGTAGTCTAAATTTTCACTTCCCAAGGCACCACCGGTTAATGGAGAATTTAGATGCGATAAACACTATATATGCAAACTTTTTGAGTTAAAGCCACCAACATTTGCCATATAATGCTAGTTTTCAATTGACATCCAATTTTGAAAATTCCAAGGTAATTGTTGAAAATAATTATGATCATAAGTATAACACACATTTTCTTATTATACACTTTACATTTGACCAGTTGTATTTGACTATATCGTAAATTGAGGAAAGTGGTTTTTGCATATCTCACCTATCAATCAACATCTGCACAATTGTATTGCATTATCTACGGTCTCACCAATTTCTGGAGAAACAATTTGCGATTCCACTCTGGTGGTGTGGTTACATCCACACTGGTGGTGTGGTAACATAAAGGACATAAGATCCCTATGTTCTCTGACATTTCAACATTAACCGATATGTTGACAACTACACCTTGTATACAACAGATGTCCTTATGTTACATGAACATTTGGTACACACCCACAACATCAGATAGAAGGACATAGACAGCATGTAATAAGACCTACACAAAGATTTGTATTGCTATAATGGTTCCGGCATACCCTAAAATCAACCTTTTTTTAATAATATCTAAATTTTCATATATTTGGTATAATTTTTTTGCCTGTTTGTAATTCTTACTGCGTAACTCCAATATATTCAAAAAGCAAGCCCTGGCAAACCTTATGAATTATTATTTACATCCTATGTTGCGGTGAATGTGCTTTAAAAAAAAAATTATATATGGCAAATAAAAAATAATAATAATAATAATAAAAATAAAAATACAGACCAACCAACCCTGACTTTGATGCTTTAAGAGCAACCCAGCAAACACAAAACGTTTTCGACATCATTCGCAAAAGGTTATAAAAGGTTGTCAGAAAACGTTTAATTGTCGGGTTATATAAAGGGTACATTAATGGTATAAAACGTTTTCATAACATTAAAAAACATTTGTTGGTAATTTATTGCACAGCAAATACAAATGTTGAACAGAAAACATTTAAATGTCAGGTTATATAAATGGTATAAAAACGTTTTAATAACATTCCAAAAACATTTTTGAAAACTTGGTGCAAATCATTCTAAACAGAATGTTATTTTGGGGTTGAAAAAATATTTTGCAAAAAATGTTTGCCCAAAATATTTACAATAACGTTTTTAAAATGTTTTCATTACCTTTATATAACCCGACATTTAAATGTTATTAAAACGTTTTGTAAAAAACATTTTAAGAATATTTCCGTGTTTGCCTGGTGCAAATATTTTAACATAATGTTATTTAAGTGTTGACAAAATATTTGGACAAAAATGTTTGCAAAAATAGTTTACAATGACATTTCGAAAACATTTTAAAGATATTTTTGTAGTGTGTTTTCATACAAAACGTTTTAAAACGATTTCATGACCTTTATATAACCCGACATTTTAATGTTATTAAAACGTTTTTACCTAAACCAAAACCCAAAATATAACTTATTTAAAACGTTTTAAAAACGTTTTTGTGTTTGCTGGGAATACAAACTTTTATTTTTTGGCCTAAGGATGATTTGGACTAATACCATTGGCAAAGGTGAGAAAATTGATTGAAAATCAAATTATACTGCTAGGGCTCAGGGCAAGAGTATCTTATGAAAATTGCCATATTTAAAAAAACAATAAAATGAGTGCAAAAGACCCCCTGCAGAGCCAATGCAAACTCTATGGAACTCCACAGATGTTGCTAAGCTGACACATCAGTCCAGTAGCCTGATTTTCAACTGTGTATTGGGTGAATATATATCATGATGGAATTAAGATTTTGTGGCTATCCTATGGATGGTGTTGCTAGTTACATTTGCATACCAAAATCTCTTTTTTGCCAAAATTGGAGTTAAGATATTGTTGCGCCAAGTCCTCGATGTCAATTTCTGCTTCCTCTCATATATACCTCTCCCTCCTTTTCTCCCTTCTCAAATAAACCAGAAATTATTTGTAAGAAAAAATCACAGGAATTGTATTTCTTCCTTGCCTAATTCTTGTGTGCCAATATGAACATGATAAAGGGGAAAGGGACTGATAAGTGCTGGAGCGTGAGAGAAATTGATCAGCGTAGTGAGGATGACACAGACTAGAACAATTGATTGAGATTCAATTTATACTGTGCAATTTTCTCTGTTGGTTTACTCATCTATTCCTCTCTCTCTCTCTCTTGCTCCGATTCAATCAAGACAAAGAAAGAATAAGAATAAACACAGAAATATTTTTTTTTTTTAAAGGTAAACACAGCAATATTTAGTTTAAAAAAAATGTAAATCATTCTTTAAAAGGGCATTTCGTGATCCACAGCCTCATCCCCCACTTTTCTCAAAAAAAAAAAGTTGAGATTTTTATATCACTGGAAACCTCTGGCTACATAATGTTTATGTACACAATATTTCTTGCAGATTAATTCGTTTAGCAAAGATATCGTGAAATTTGAATTTCGTTCTGGTGCACCAGAACGAAATTACAACGCATTGTCTATGGAGCAGTGTAATACACATAATCATGCATAACTCGCAAACACAAAATCGGAATCAACTGAAATTTTGGGAATAGGTTTTTTCGTGGATATCTAATGAAAAATGACATAAATAGAGGATGCTAGGATCACGAAATACTCCTTTAAATTGTAAGAAAATTGGTTGCAACTGAATTTTTTGGGGGCGCAGGGGGCTAAAAGTGGACTTGTTAAGGTTTTTTGTTCTGTTTTTTTGCGTTACAACCCCACACACCTCCCCTGGCTGTGGCTTTCTTCCTTGCCTAATTCTTGTGCGCCAATATAAACATGATAAAGGGGAAAGGGACTGATAAGAGCTGGAGCGTGAGAGAAATTGATCAGTGTAGTGAGGATGACACAGACTAGAACAATTGATTGAGATTCAATTTATACTGTGCAATTTTCTCTGTCGGTTTACTCATCTATTCCTCTCTCTCTCTTGCTCCGATTCAATCAAGACAAAGAAAGAACAAGAATAAACACAGAAATATTTATTTTTTTAAAAGGTAAACACAGCAATATTTAGTTTTTAAAAAGGGAAATCATTCTTAAAATTGTAAGAAAATTGGTTGCAACTTAATTTTATTTGGGTGCAGCTCTGCAGGGGGCTAAAAAGTGGACCTTTCGTGATTTTTTGTTCTGTTTTTTTGCGTTACAACCCCACACACCTCCCCTGGCTATCGCTTTGAACAACATTGTCATCTTTTTCTTCACCTTTATCTTTCTCTTGCACTCCATATGCCTCTCTCAATGGCTATCCCAGTTGAAATGGGCTATTCCAGTTGAAATCCATACTACCCCTGTGGAAGATTTTGGAAATATCTTCTACATGGGGAGTGTGTTTTTCAAATGTAATTGGTTAGAGGTAATCATTTTGAACCCCATACTCCCTCTGTATTATGGATTTACTTATATCTTCCACAACTGGAATGAGTATTAAAAATGTAAGTTATCCAATTGTCTATTCTATTCAAAATTGATACTCCCTCTGTGGAAGACTTTAGCTACATTTTCCACAGGGGTAGTGTGGATTTTAAATAGAATAGCCCAATCCAACAACACTCATTGAAGACATGACCTTAATCCAGTAGCGTAGCATCATAGGGGCACGGGGGCCGTGTCCCCGCTAATCCCCGCTAATCGTTTGCAAAATTTAGAAAATCACATAGGAAAATTGCCATAAAATGGCTTGTGCCCCCCCCAGTCAGACCCGGTTCCCCCCAATCATGGTTGGTGCTCCCTCAATATGATGACCCACGCTACGCCACTGTCTTAATCACTCACACATGGGGTGCGGTGAATTTCAAATGGGATTACCTGAATGGGCGACTTCTTTTGAAATCTACACCCCCTGTGTGGTAGAGTAATGTCATATCTTCGGAGGTGTATAATGGATTTCAACTGGAATAGCCCATTGCATCGGATCTTCTAATAGGAGCGTAATTTACAGTACAAGTTTAAATGTTATTTGAAAGCCTGATAATCATGATGATATCGTCATAGTGTATGTCCTTGAGATATCAAATAAAATGATATTACATATATCCATGAGTAGCCATGTTCAGACGATAACTTCATATCGATGGTAAAATAACCTATGACAATGATGCAAGAAATCTTGTACTTAAATAGCTGTTGGTAAGTTGTAGGTACTAAAAACGATGACATTATGTGGACATTGCATTACAAAATCAAAGCAGAAAGAGCTGTGAAAAAACTAAAATCACTGGTCATAAATTCCCCTGGACAAGAAACTTACTGCTAATTGTCTCGTTGTAACCCGTATGAAACTCGGGGAGCTGATCCTGGTTACGATTGTTTTTTTGTGGAATATCTAGGGTGTGAGCTCTTGAAGCAGCAAAGTCCCTGATTCGTTGTGGATCAACGTCTAGGCATTGTGCCTGTGCGTATTGCACTATAAATCATTGCATCACAACCCAGCTGAAGACTGAAGGTTTCAGTCGCAACGTCGGTTCGTCCGTCAAAAATAGGTATGTCTGGTTGACCAGATTAAATCAAATCATGATTATAAATCATTGCGCTTTTTAAAACAAATATATTCGTCATCTTTCATCTGTTTCAGCTACAAAATAGCAGTAGCACTAGACCAAATTGTGCTATTGACTGGATAAAACAAATGAAAGATTAGGATGACAAATATATGACAAATGATTGTGTTTTTTCACTGGTCTTTTCTGCTTTATTTTAAGGCAATTTCCATGTAATGAGTTGCCTTAGTGGCATAGGCAATGGGGATAAGGCAACTTTCAATGGGGGCAAAATTGGGGATAAAAATAGGCAAAAAAATCCAAATTAACAGTGGTGCCCCTTGCTTAGGAGCTTAAAAGCGGACTTACAAGGAAGCTAAGTATAACTTAACTTGATATCTATACAATCATCTGAACATGACTTATGTAATGCTGCAGTTCATTAAAAGATCACCTCACAGGCATCGCTATAATATTTATAATATATTATTATATGATTTGAAAGGGAACAATTACAGAAATACAAATGTCATTACCAGGTGTGCAAGAAATGTAGCATGAGTTTGGACATGGACCCGGGGTACTCAAGTTTGGTTTTGGTAGGGACGTGCAGCTGAGATTTTGGAGGTAGACCCATAAATATACCAATTTTTCAAGAAATTTGGACCCATGCATTGATATACCAAAAGTCAAAATTTTCGGCTGAATTTACCCAAAATTGTCTTAGTTTTTACAAATTTTCCCAAAATGTTGGGAAAATTTTGAAAATTTTGGCTAGATTAAGGAAAAATTGGGCTGTTTTCCGAAAAAATTGAGAAAATAAAAAAAAAAGGACCCATTCATATACCAAAATAAGCTTTGAAAAAGGGGTCATTGATATACCAGAGGCTGAAAATGCTACCCATGTTTGCGGCACACCCCCGTATGGTCATTTGTACTGAGTACCCCCCCCCCCCCGGGGACATGGAACAGGGTCCCTATGAATATGAATGTCCAATTTCAAATGTGTCCATCTCATATAATGCAATACTCTCTCAGATCTATTCAACTCTTACCCCTCTAGGTGCTATTTGGCGAAAAGGAAGGAAGGAAGAAAGAAGATGAAGAGTGAAGTTGTTTTCATGGGTGCGGTTTTGAACCACAGACCTCTCGGGTGCTAGGCTCTTGAACCTTCTTGACCAGGGGTGAAGCTTGCCCGGCCAAGTTTTTCGTGCCCATATGTGTGTTCGCATGATGACACACTTGGATCATGTGGGATACTTGCATTTGCATTGAGTTTTTTTTAAAAATAATTTGTCAGGCTTAGGGTTAAAAAGTCCTATGAAGAAGATCTGTCAAGGTTGACATATCGGGGAAATACCCTTAAAACCATTTTCTTTTCAGAAAAATGAAGAAAACTAAATAAAAAATAACTGGAAAGTAGTAAACAAGTGAATTTTTTCCTAGATCGAGGTTACATCCGTTTTTGAGATTGTATCCCCTACTGCATTTGCACAGAATTCCTTCCTGAGAATAGAGAATCAAGATAGGTCTCTCTTGACATGTGAACCCAGTAGCTCATTACATGGTACATTCCCGGCCCCAGTACAAATGACCATACGGGGACGTGCCGCAAATATGGGTAGCATTTTCAGCCTTTTGGTATATCAATGACCCCTTTTTCAAAGCCTATTTTGGTATATGAATGGGTCCTTTTTTCAAAATTTTCTCAATTTTTTCCGAAAATAGCCCAATTTTTCCTTAATCTAGCCAAAATTGTCAAAATTTTCCCAACATTTTGGGAAAATTTGTAAAAACTAAGACAAATTGGGTTAAATTTTGCGAAAATTTTGACCTTTGGTATATCAATGGGTCCAAATTTCTTGAAAAATTGGTATATTTATGGGTCCACTTTCAAATTCTCAGCTGCACGTCCCTACCAAAACCAAACTTGAGTACCCCTTTTCTCCCGGGGTACATTAGCAAAATATCCTAAGGTGCAAAACATGTGTGTGTGGAATATGTAGTTTGGGATTAACAGATCTCTGAATATCCCTTTTAATAGTCTGAACCCTACCTCCAATGCAAATTTCAACTTCAAAATCCTAAAGTTGATCCTTATCCTAACCCTAATCCCAAACCCAAATCCTAATCCTATGGCTGCCTATATATACATTCTTAGCATTTCCTCAAATCTACAGACAGGGTTTATAGATTTCACAGTACTGATGTGCTTCTGTAGCAGTCAGACAATAGAAATAATTATTTCTGAATACCTTTTAACTCTTCAAGTCATTTTCCACTTCTCTTAACCTGTTGTCATGCCAACACATACCAATCGTTGGTTTTCTACTATGCAATTTCAAGCAACGCTGTAACCGTTCTAAACTCACAATTTTGATAGCTATTTCAACAAAATGTAATGCATAATTACATATTTAACAATTTTAATATCAGACTTTTGCTTTATCACAATGGAACAACAGTGGCGTAGCCAGAGGGGGAGCCACGGGCCGGTGCCCCCCCGCTTGTCATGGCCGTCGGTTCATGTAAGGCTGTTGGTAGACGGAAGGCGTTGGTGAAAAAATAATGGGTTAAAAATAGACTATTTTTTACCCAGGGTGACAGAAAAAGGGGAGAATTATAAAAAAAAATGATGAAAAATAGTGAATGAATTTACTACATAAAAATTGTGTGTTTTTTATGTTAGTAATCCTTTTATTTTTTTTTTTTTTTTTTTTGCTCTTCACTTTTTTAAACCATGCAAAAAAAATTTTGGGTCAACAAATCAAAGCTTCCGTCGGGCAAAAAATATTTCCGTCAGTACATTTACAAGTTGTGCCCCCTCGGTTCCAATATCCTGGCTACGCCACTGTGTAACAACACATTCAGTAGAAAACATGTTTCATTTTTAGGGGATGGGGAAAGGGATTTTTTTGGAGGGGCTTCAGGGGTTGGCTGGGGAAAAGTGAATTTTAGGGGGTCTGAATTAGGGGGAATTTTAGGAGACAGATAATTTGCAGCTTTTTAAATCAGACTGGTGGGGCAATCCAAATATTGGGAGAAATTTTCCCAGCACTTCCAAATGAATCTACGATTTATAGACAAGTCAATGTTACTTTAATTTTCATTATGTTGATCAAATAGCCATGAACAGAAATATTTGCCTTATATCTAATTAATTGGCATTGGATGCGCAAGGTGGATACACTACAGTGTGTCTTCAAATAAAATAGGGTCCAATTATAAATGCAACATTTTCAGCTGGTACACGGTACAGATATAATAATTGTGTATGTAAGGCAAAAAAAACATGTTTGTTTCCTGTAGCAGGTCCAAAAGGTCATGTGTTTTTTTTTTGTTTTTTGTTTTTTAATCCATGTCTTGAAATAGAAAATACCCTTTTTGCTGCAAATTATAATGGGAATTTACAGTGGGTTTCTCCAACACACAATTTATAACCCCCTTTCAACCTGCAGTAGTTTTTCATTATGCTCGTTTGTTGTGTAATGTGTAAATGTTTACTCCAGCAGTGTTTTATATTATTTTTTGCGCTTTTTCGGTGTTTATTTCTTTTTTTTTGTAAGTGAAAAAAATTCAAATGCGCACAATAAGCCTTCAAAAACAAAATGTGCGCGCTACAGGAAACAAACTTGTTTATTTTTGCCTAATATGTAAATGTAGTGTAAATCCTGCATAATGTTTCCTATTTTTACTGAAAAATTAATGAACATATTCTGCGCTTACAAGACAAAGAGCATATCAGATAGCCTATTTGGTGATGATGGCAAAGGAATACTTTGATATAAAATATTTGAAAACTCATAGCGAGACCAACATATTGGGCATAAAGCATCCAATTTTATCATTATTATGTTTTGGATCCAATATTTTCACACATTTGGATTCATCAAACATAATAATGTTTTGACTTGTATACTCATGTACTTGCATACCAATTGTTATAAAGGGAGTTAGATTTAGAGAAAGGCATTTGAATTGGGGGTTTCAGATGTATTTCTGTTTGATTTTACAGTGTTAGAGTATAGAGTATAGGACTTCTTTTATAAATAATGATATAATATGGCCAGGCAAAGCTCCCTGGCTAAGCTCAAAATGTACAATTTTATACATCTAAGCCATGAAGCTCATGATGTAATATTTTCAACAATATTTTTTAGACACTGTATATCCAGCGATGCCAATCGATCAATTTATCAGTCTCATGAATTATGTATGGACTGTAGCAGTTTCCAATATGTGACATCTCAACTGATCTGAGTTAATCTCGCATATTGGACATGAGGTTTTAGCAACATGTTCACGCAATAATTTTTTCTTTCACTGTATTGTTTTCTGACCCCCCCCCCCCCATACCTATTTCAAATTGTCTACACACATAAATTCAGTGGCAGCACTGAGAATTGAGGGGGTGAGATGAATATAAAAAGAATTTTTGGCCTCCAACTATATGGACTGGGGCAAGTGAAGAGCAAAGCCTAAAATTGTAAATCCATTGTGGGTATCAGTAACTGTCTATACATCTCCAATATTGACTAATAATAAATATCACATTTTAACCTTAAAAAGCAAAAAAGTAATATTTCTCAAAGCTGCAGGGTGTGCTTGTTTTGATGTGCACATTTGTTTGTGAGAAATTGGCCAATTGAATTTTTCCACTTTTTTGGTAGAAATATCGCAAACAAATATTTGAAAAGCATTTTGTTGACAGAATTGTGGACGAAATTAAAGAACACTTTAATTTAGTGAAACTTTCACTATGTGGATGCAAGTTTTGAACATCTCAACTTATTTTACCAAGTTGACTAACAACACAGATGCAGTACACAGATATACATACAACCCCACAGTGTAGCTCTTGTCAGTATGGGTGTGTATTCATTTTAAGAATGTAATTTGATTTGTCTGATCATGAAGGTAGTAGAGAAGGAGTGAGCTCGCGTTAAGCTCATTACGTGAATCCTATTGTATACACAATAGAGACAGATATACCTTTGATCTAATGATCATCGCCGATAATTTCTGGAATGACTTCGCCTCATGGGGGTTCATATTTAGTAACAAGTAAATCACGTATGCGCAAAACATGTATTATGGATGCGCATACATTTACTTAGCTGTTGAACTTGAATATTAATATTTCATTTAACATATGATGTTTTTTAAAATTAATATGTTGAAACATGTTGTTCCAGAATGTTTCTAAACAGTTTATTATGGAATAGTGCAGTTCACACACATTTTAAGGACGGGTAAAATTGTTTTAACCACTGTTTTAAAAATACGAAGATCTTATTAAAATAAATTGCGCATTGATGAGTTGAATTATACTCCCATTAAACGAGATGTATCTCAGTGTTGCCCGGTACTGCCCGGGTTGGTCCGATTTTATTTGTTTACCCAAAACTTTAACAATTGTTCCTCCCCCGAGGTTTCAAAATGAACCGCGTCCTGAGCCCTCTTTTAAACTAGCCAATAAAAGAGATGTAAATCATAATGTGCATCATTTTCATCAAGTTAGAATGACTTATGCTGTTTCATCATATTTATAGCGCACACAAGTGTGCGACCATGCATGTATACAACACAAAAGATTATAGTGATAATCGTGTTACATAATCAAAACGTTGATCTGGAAACCTCAAAGGGCGGCAATTATGATTGTACAATAGAATGTGTGCGAGCTTTCTCCTTCTCTACTACCTCCATGGTCTGATGTGCTGACATGCCCCACAAAAAAAACCTGTGCAAATGTTGCTATAATCCCATGAAGAAAAATTCACATAGGGTCCACTTTTTTGGGTAAAAACATTGTCATCAGTTATTTTTTGAATGAAAATTTCATAAAAGGTCCACTTTTGAGCCTACTGCATGCAAATCATGGCTATGGGCCTGTGTAGGTGTGCATTCCTGTGATATTCATCAAATATTATATAGAAGGGTTGAATATTACACACTGGTATTCCAAAAAGAGGTAAGACTGCATTATAAATAAGCAAGTGTAGGCATGGGCTAGTACTCCATCAATAGCATGTAAACAAAAACAAAAAGCCACAATAGCCAGCCACGTGCATATCATGTGCCGGTATCACTTCACACACAATCACAAACAGGATAAGTCCGAATGATTTTAATTGGCTTTGATCACCTCGGCCAGCGGCAACTTGAGATCATCGCAATCTTAAGAATGCTTGTTACTGAGACAGGACAATACGCCAGTGAGGAGTGCATGCGTGGGAGATGTATATATCTATGGGAATGTCTTGCTGTGAGTAGTGTCTAGCCATAGCTGGCTAACCTATGCATTGATGTGATGATCGCTTGTTATAGGAGATCTACGTGGAAGATATTTATAGGTCTCATGGATGAGTAGAGATTGCAGAGTCAAATTGAACTTTGGTGAAACAAAAGAACTTGTGATGCAACAAGTATTGGCATATGACTGTCTGTATGCCATGTGATTGATTAAAAGACATATGAAACATTATTTGGTGCAATATTTTTACAAACCAACTATGTATCAATGGCGAAGGAGCAGGGGGGACTAGGGGCCAGGGGTAACCACCCCCTAATGGTTGTCGCATTTGACAACTATTAAAGTAGGGCCCCTGCCTCCCTGACAAAAACACAAATACCCAACTGCTCTGTAGGCCTATAGGCAATTTTTTGTGGTGAGCCCGGTGGTGAGGTAGTCTGTATTGGGGATTTTGGGGGCACCCACTGCTCCCCCTGGATACAGAGTACAGACTTGGTTTTAACATGATATATACATCAGGCCTGGAAGTATGAAAAACACTACATTTACAACACTTTTTCAAAATGCAATTAAGGGGGCGATCACACTAACTCCCCTTTGTACTGCCCCTGTACATATGCATTTTGTGTGCACGAAAACATTGTAAGCATATGTCACATGTCGCATGCTTGACTTGTGTAGCATGCCCTTTTTGAATTCCATCCTATCAGGGTTTATGGTCACTGACTATTTCAGCAAACAAAAAACCATTTTATAAACATTTTCAAATGTTTTTGGGAGGGGGGATATTTAAAACATTTAATGTTTATATAAAGGTCTTGAAAGATTTGTAGGACAAGCACTACAACAATATTTTTAAAATGTTATTGTAAAAAATTTTTTTGCAAACATTTGCAACAACACCCCCACAACATTATTTTTCAGCAAATTAATGTTTAAATGTTATAATTAAATATGTTTTATACCCCCCTATATTACACCCTAAATATAACCATATATTTAACATGGTTAAATGTCTTCTATCAACCTCTTCTACCTTTTGTGAATGTTTTAGATTAAGTTGCAGATGACATAACATATTGTTTAATAAAATTAAGTAACAACATTTTACAAAATCAATATAAAAATTTGCTAACCACAATATTAATCTGGCTAGATGATGAGCCGGTCATCTAAAGTCAATGACTCTATAGCTAGGTATGCTCACACGCGCCTGAATCACCAAATATAAAAATGAAATTCTAAGTCACTCAGAGTTGTGTCCACATAGTGGTTTTGTCACAGAGTTTCAACATTGTTTGGGTGGAAATTTGTATCTGGGACTACCTGACCAAAAAAAAAATTCAATACCAATTTTTTTTCTCCAAAAAATGATGAAATATATTAGCACTTTTTCGAGTAAATTTAAGGGCCATCAATAAACCAGCATGGCTGAAATGCAACCCTGTGTCTAAACAAAATGACTGAAAATGCATATATAAATATGCTTTCTTCAGTTGACAGCATATATAAATGTGCTATCTTCAGTAGAAGACATATTATATATCTTCAGTAGACAACATATTATAAATGTGCTATCTTCAGTAGACAGCAATTAATAATGTGCTATCTGCAGTAGACAGCATATTATAGATTTGCTATCTACAGTAGACAGCATATCTAAATGTGCTATCTTCAGTTGACAGCATATATAAATGTGCTATCTTCAGTAGATAGCATATTATAAATCTGCTATCTTCAGTAGACAGCATATTATAAATGTGCTATCTTCAGTAGACAGCATATTATAAATGTGCCATTATCAGTCGACAACATATATTAAGTTTCTTTTGGAGTATCAAACCTCCAAGTGCATAAACATGGGCAAAACCCCTGACTTAAACTTCACGAGTTCCAAACCTCTAAGTCTCGTCCCAAGTGTCTACTTGCAGTGTGGATACAACTAATGTTTGGCACATGAAACCTACAAAGATAGACTGACCATATGGCTCATGTGTTAGCACCCAAGGGTTTTAAATTTGTCTTTTTCCAGTATGTGTATAAACTTACATAGCCTCTCTCATGGTGAGATTCCTCTGTTATGCTTTAGGAGAGGCTGGAGCATTGAACTTATTAAAATCTATGCCTTGAACTTGACTCTGGCCTACCATATCACAAACCATATCACTTAGGAATCAAATGATATTTATGGATGTATTATAAGGTTGTTATGACACTGTATTTTTATGCACACTCTAATCCAATTTCCCATATTTTCCAAGCAATCACTCAAGGATCTGTATAACTTAATTACTTATTTCTCAGTTAGATGGAACTGATAAAAGTGGGAAAGTTCATTTACCCCTATATTTATAAGAACTTTTATTTCGTCAATACAAGCCTACATGCAAACTTCACTCTACTTCTCAATTTCTTCTTGTAACTCCACACCAGTGTCAACTCAGTCTGTTGGTCAGCGCATGTTTACTTCTGCTGCAGCTGAACTCCAGAATAATCTTCCTCACAATATTAACTCTAAGACGGTTTATCAGTCAAATGTTCTGTGAAAACTTGTTTAATGTTTAAACAAAGTTACTTAATTTCATTCTATAATCTATATCACACTTGTAACCATGGTAACTTTTTAACCTTTTTTGGTGTTGTTTCTTATGTCATTTGTATTCAGTGTTTTTATGAGTATCACTTTGAGACTTACTTGTGTATTGCACTTTATAAGCATGGTTATATTATTGTTATTATTATCATGTTATATCAAACCCATAGGCATTATTTGAGAAATTATCCACCTTTAAGAACTATTTTGATTGGCTACAAAGAGGCCTGTATCATATATTGAGCCAATCAGAGATAAGGTAAGAAGAATGCCCAGTAGGGCTGAATGGGATCAAGCTTAAACATGCTAAGATATCTTAGACCTCTATTTTGATTGGTAACTGAGATGGTGATATCATGTAATTAACCAATTAGAGGTACTGTAAGAAAGGTAGTAGTGTCAATGGCGGTGTCCATGGCATTAATTTTTACAGTTTCAAAGTCTTCTAAGCATGCACAAAGTCATAATCATGAAAAAGTGTATATTTATATGATGATGGGCTATATGGAGTAGACTTTAAAATACAGTAAAATTAGCGAAATTAAAAATAAAACCAAATATTTCAAAAAGTATATCTCAGATTGAAAATTACCACCACAAAAATTGTTAATGAACTATTCCCAGAAAACGACAGTATATTAAATTCTGCATCATGTTGATTTAGAAATTTTAAATCCATACTGACCACATAAATCAAAATAAAATGGTTATTATATTATAGCCATTCTAAATTGGATCTTTTCAGTTTCCATATAGTAATATAATAATAATAACAATAAAAATAAATAAAATGACAGACCAAGTAGTAGAGTTACTATAAATAGATTTTCTCAGAACTATACGAATTGGATTTAATCCTTTTTTGAATTAAACTCTTTCATATGATGAAAGCTCAAACAATAAATAATAATTATAAAAATGTATTGATCGGGCAATGCAGGTCATTTAACTCTGCAATGCGTCATGATACCGCATGACACAAAAATCACAAAGTAATGATTATGTTGCAATACCATTTTTATGACAGCAAAATGAAGTCAACCGCATACTTTCATAGAATACAAATACTTAAATATTGCCATATAAATGTGTAAGCATGGTAAGTACTGCACCAAAGTGATAAAATTCAACACAAAATTAGCTTCATGCACAGATATTCCAATATCTGTGCCTCATGCATGTAAATGTGATTTTGAAATTTACATGCTACTGCTGAAACATCATAATTATTGTTAATAATTCTATGCTAGAGGCTTTAATTTGTCAAATTAAATATCCTTAAATTCTTGAATAATAGCCTATTAATACAGTTCCTGAAAAAAATATTATAGCACGAAAATTGGGGATTTTACAGCAATGTCTGTTCCACGAAAACGACAGTTAATTAAAGTTTGCATGTCATGTTGATTTCAAGATACCAAATCCCTACATAATCATATTAAACTCTTAATTAAATTGTATGCCCTAGATTTTTTCATTTCATAGTATTGCTGTAATTAAGTGTTTGTGGCCACCATGATCACTACATACAATGTCCTGACCATTTTGGTTCTTGCTATATAGATTTTGATAATGATGAAGGGCATTCTAATTAGAGTTGAGCAATGATGGAAGTCACTGCCTTGAAGGGGGGGGCTGCAGTTGCTGTGATGGCCATGATGATCAGCCCCAGTACCCCCCCCCCTCCCATTGCTATGCAACTGGGGGCTGATAACTGCATGATGAGCTAATACAGGTTATCATGTTCTAGTATAAGCTGCATATCCTATCAATGACTGCTATACCTTGCTTAGGACTTTCAAAAGAAGTACCTGCATGTGCAACCATGACTGTTTCAAAACAGCTTGCCAAAGTCATCTGAGGTCGTGCATTGCATTGGTTTGAATGAGGAATACTACGGGAACCAGCGCATTTTGTTAGAAGTCACGCATGAGTAAAGTGGTGGTAAACCTGTGTTTGGGAAAATATCAGAAATTTCTGTGAGTTAGAAATGTTTGTTTAACATTACTTAAGGGGAGGTTTAAGCTTTTCAGGCTGCAAAAATAAATAAAAATAAGCAAAAACAAATGACAAATGCAGCAATTTTAGTAACAATTTATCGCATTTTACGTACAAGTCATCTCAATATTTTCTGCCTGCTATTTCTCATAATTTTCTGGGAACTGCATTCCCATATTTCTGTCGTTTTCTATGTCTGTCCTGATAATATGTGTTGAAACAAATTGAGCTTCTGGTTACCAAGTTATCATTGATTAGTATCTGAGAACAATTTGAATGCAAAATCAATGTCACTGACGCGACAGTATAGACTCAATTCCACGTAATCCCATCACAAATGTACATTTTAAATGAAACAAGACTTGATTTGGATTAATTTGAAACAATGAATTTTGAAAACAAAGCAAAACATTTACAAATGAAACATCCTGTTCTTTCTCATTTTATATCAAAATAATTTTTAGAAAAAAATCAAACAAGGTTGGAAATCCACCACCTATGAACGTCATCAAGGAACATTTCTTAATAACAGCTAGCATGCAGTCTATGCAAAGGTCTACGCTAGCAGCTTTTTACTTACCATTCAAATTTGCACTTAATTAGCTTCTCAGTGAATCCACTAAGCCTTTACCTGCACAGGAAAAGTGCTCTTATCGCAACTTGTAAATACCAAAGTTATACAATATACCCTACGTTTGTATTCTCATCATGAAATGTTCATAGCAAGATGATAAAAAATGTGCCTTAAGAGTATTTAAAGAGTGATATGGTTTAAAACAAATCTCTGTTGTCCAGTCCTGGCACACCATGTATCAGTGGTAATCATACTCATTGGTGAACTTTAAAAATGCCCTCTTTTGCATCTCGTTTTGCATTTTTCAGAGGAAAAACACCCTTTTTTAGCAATTTTGCAAACTCTTTGCCCTTTAACAATGCCCCTTTTTTGGTCATAAATGCCAACAATATTTCAAATATACCCCTTTAAAATACACCCCATCAAAATTGAACTTCTGGTTTATACCAACTTCCCGAGTTATGAATTGATCAGCATCTGAGAACAATTAGAAACAAATTTGAGCACCTTTTTGCCAATGCAAATCAATGTCTCAATGTCACCCGGCTGGGAAATGTCACCGATGCGATGAAGACTTATTCCACATGATCCCATCACAAATGTACATTTTAATGAAACAAAATTTATTTGACTTCTGAAATTGATTTGGAAAAAAAACTGAATTTTTTGAAAACAAAACTAAAATTTAGAAAACAAACATTCTGTTCTGTCTCATTTTATATCAAAATCATTTGTAGAAAAAAAATCAAACAAAATTAAAAGAGGTTGGAATTCCACCACCTATGAACGTCATCAAGGAACATTTCTTAATAACAGCTAGCATACAGTCTATGCAAAGGTCTACGCTAGCAGCTTTTTACTTACCATTCAAATTTGCACTTAATTAGCTTCTCAGTGAAATCCACTAAGCTTTTCCCTGCAGGCACAGGAAAAGTGCTCTTATCGCAACTTGTAAATACCAAAGTTGTACAATATACCCTACGTTTGTATTCTCATCATGAAATGTTCATAGCAAGATGATAAAAAATGTGCCTTAAGAGTATTTAAAGAGTGATATGGTTTAAAACAAATCTCTGTTGTCCGGTCCTGGCACACAGTGTATCTGTGGTACTCATACTCGTTGGTGAACTTTAAAAATGCCCTCTTTTGCATCTCATTTCGCTTTTTTTTAGAGGAAAAACACCCCCTTTTTAGCGATTTTGCAAACTTTTTGCCCTTCAACAATGCCCCCTTTTTGGTTATAAATGAGAACGATATTTCAAATATACCCTTTTAAAATACACCCCATCAAAATTGAACTTCTGGTTAATTTATACCAACTTACCGAGTTATGAATTGATCAGCATCTGAGAACAATTAGAAACAAATTTGAGCACCTTTTTGCCAAAGCAAATCAATGTCTCAATGTCACCCGGCTGGGAAATGTCACCGATGCGATGATATACTTATTCCACATGATCCCATCACAAATGTACATTTTAATGAAACAAAATTTATTTGACTTCTGAAATTGATTTGGAAAAAAAATTGAATTTTTTGAAAACAAAACTAAAATTTACAAAACAAACATCCTGCTTTGCCTTACATTTATATCAATATCATTTTTAGTAAATCAAACAACATTATTAAAGGTTGGAATTCCATCATACCCATGAAGGAGCACTGATTCTTAATATTACAGCTAGCGTACAATCTATGCTAGCAGGTTTTTTTTGTCATTTGAATTTGCACTTTTTAGCTTCTGAACGAATCCACTAAGCCTTAAATTCCCTGCAGGCACAGGAAAAGTGCTCTTATCGCAACTTGTAAATACCAAAGTTGTACAATATACCATACTTTTGTATTCAATTCATAAGAACAAGATGATAAAATATGTACATTAAGGGATACCAAAAGTGTTTCAAGAGTGGTGGTTTAAAACAAATCTCTGCAGATGACATCTAAAAATTACAGTGCAATGTCTTCGTTCGATCTTCGTTCAGCGTAATGTGTATGCATGCTTAATTAGTTAATCAAGATTAACTTAAATCTTCGTCGAATGAAGAAATTTTCTAATGTGTATGAACAGGGTCATAGAGTGGGAATTTCAAATGGGGTTACCTCTCGTCTCGGGGTTACCTGAGTAGGTACCTCATTTTGAAGTATATTTCCTGGAACAGACTCAATCCTGCTTTGCTCATCATCAATAAAAGAAACACCTTTCATTCATGGGAATTCACTGCAAAACTGTTTAAGAAAAGGTCAATAGAGCCCCAGAGACCAAGTGGACACTTCAACAAATTACTTATCTCAGAATCTTGATCTATACTATTGAAATTATCTGCGCCTCAGGTGGAATCCCGGAATCTAATTAATAGATTAGTGAAAAATATGCAGAACAAACTGAATTTGATTATCTCTTTAGGATCTAAGAGATTTGAAAATTTGAAATGTCAGCACTCAAAGGACTGATTAAAATAAATATAAATAGGTATTTTCATAATGATTTGTTTGGGGATTTGTTAATAAAATATTTTCGTAATGATAAGCAAGAATATGATTTAGATTGGCATTTTTAGGGGTACCCCACACACCCTAGCTTTGGGGGGCTTTAGCTCTGCTCACAGCAGAGCTAGGCAGCAGAGGCATGCACAGAGAACACCAGAAGGGAAAGGATGTAGAAATGAGGACAGTGGCCATGAAATGTTTGTACCGTACTTTTCCAAAGTGAGCGACTCTGACAATGACATGATCTCAAAATATTACGGTTATGTAATTCTAGAGCCACTAGCTGCAGGCAAATACTGCATACGATGTACAACTTACATAATTATTAGCCCATCACTAACACACGCTCCTGCATTCACTGTACATTTTGTTATCTATCCCATTTTCTAAAGATGACGGTGCATGATAATAAGGTTTTAACATGAAATCTGCAAACACATGCACAAAATGATGCCTATAAGCAACAACAAATTGTGCCATGCATCTACCGTATGATTATTAGCCCACCACTAACACTCACTACCACATTCACTTTATATTTTGTTATCTATCCCATTTTCTTAAGATGACGGTGCATGATAATAAGGTTTTTCCATGAAATCTGCAAACACATGCACAAAATGATGTCCAAGCAACAACACATTGTGCCATGCATCGGGAATGGTTAGTTGGCGAGTTATGTGGCGGTGAGTTAAGGGCGAGTTACTGTTAGACCATTGGGCGAGTTACTGTTAGACCATTGGGCGAAGTTACTGTTAGACCAATGGGCGAGTTACTGTTAGACCAATGGGCGAAGTTACTGTTAGACCATTGGGCGAGTTACTGTTAGACCATT
Source organism: Amphiura filiformis (assembly GCF_039555335.1). Taxonomy (NCBI): domain Eukaryota; kingdom Metazoa; phylum Echinodermata; class Ophiuroidea; order Amphilepidida; family Amphiuridae; genus Amphiura; species Amphiura filiformis. Next base: position 23,723,461 of record NC_092644.1, read on the forward strand.
GGGCGAAGTTACTTTTAGACCAATGGGCGAGTTACTGTTAGACCATTGGGCGAAGTTATGGTCAGACCATTTGGCGAATTTAATTTGTAATTTAAATTTACAAATTTAAATTTACAAATGGGAACATTTTTTTGAAGTTGAATGTCTACTTTTTGCATGATTGTAAATTTGTAATACTCAATGGTGTACATAAGCATGTGAACTTTAGACTAACCTGGAAGAGCTTTAATTACAGCAAAAGTTAAGTTTTTAGTATAATAAAACCGGAGATCTCCGGTTTTATTCAGAGTTCACTGATCGAGTGGTGGCTAAACACATTGCGTGCATTAATGAATCATTCAATCAGTGACGATAAACTGTGTGCATATCGCTATTAGTCTTACGTCTTGTTTGTTTGTCCTAGCTGTGTGAAACTACGCCAATATTCATGATAATAAGATGATCGGCGAGCTAACACACACATTGTATAGGCGCTGGAATGAAATAGCAATTTTCCTCATTTTGCCTCACTTGTTTGGCTTAAAATTAAAAGAAGACAATGTGATCAGTGAAAACTAACATTTTAAAAATAGGAATCTATTCTTTATGCAAATCACACATTATGGCTTTAAAGGAACTGACCAAGATCCAAATTTCCAACCTTTACTTTTTTCCACACTTGCAAACTCAACAACATCTTTGACCAACTCATATCATGCCTCTATGGCGACTGCTGATATAATTGAAGACCGAATTAAAAAAGACTAGTTTGCGCGCCGGACGTCATGGTAAAGGCTTGGTTGCTGATCTGCGCAGTACAGCATTTTGGTCCAGTTGAGAGGACGTCAAATGAAAACTACCGGGTAGTCTTTTTTTTTTGGTCTTCAATAATAAAAACAAGCAGAAAATAAGGATGGGCTGCCAATCTGAAGAAGCTACCAGTACGGTAGTGAAATGGCACTAAATTTTGAGTAAATATCATCCTTTACTTCCTTTTCCTTAGAACTAGATACAAAGAAAACCAATATATTTTTGGTTTTTTGATTGAGTTCTGATGCTTAGTTTATAGTCATATAATCCAAATTACCCCAAAATGATCATGCCATTTCTTGTCTTCGTTCATATAAATCATTCCCACCAAATTTCATGAACATACAACGATCTATGGCGATTTGACCTTGGGTGGTCCCAAAATGACCGTCCCATTTTTTGTCTTGCTTCAGTGCTTGTTCCTACCAAAATTCATAAACCTGCGACAATCTATAGTGATTTGACCGCAGATGACCCTGAATGACCCCAAAATTACCTTAACCCAACTCTCACGCTCTACCCTACCCACCACACCTTAACCCACCCCAAGCTACAGTATAACTGCTTTCCACCCTGTTCCTACATGTACACTACACCACCACCATCTTAGCATATAATTATCCACCCAATGGTCTAACCGTAACTCGCCAATTGGCCTAACAGTAACTCGCCCAATTGTCTAACAGTAACTCGCCCATTGGTCTAACAGTAACTCACCCATTGGTCTAACAGTAACTCGCCCAATGGTCTAACAGTAACTCGCCCAATGGTCTAACAGTAACTCGCCCAATGGTCTAACAGTAACTCGCCCATAACTTACCATCACTTAACTCGCCATTTATCCATCCCCGAAATTCAGGGGTCTGAAACTATATAAATTTGCAATCTTTCCCAAAAGAGTGAAATTTGCTATGCTTTTTTTTTTTTTTGAAGGAGAGGGGGACAACAACGCCATAAACCATAAATACACTAAACTTATCACACCTGAAAAAGAGACTTGACTCTTCCAGAAGTCATTTGGGAATTTTAAAAGCTTTACACCTCCAAAGAAGTAAGTGTAATTTGGAACATTTTTGGAAGTGATGTGTTGAAAAAAATCACTGAAAATAAATACTCAGAAAAGAAATTCAACTACATAACACCCTGCGCTATACCATTCATTGATATCTTGTCTCATTAAAGATATTTTACTCTTTCAGATAAAAATGTATTTTTGGAAATTTAAAATGTTTACACCTCATAAAGAAATAAGCTTAAATTGGACAATTGTCGGAAGCGAAATATGTCAACAAACTCATTAAAACACACTTTATCGTCATAAAAGAAGTTGAGATATTTTACGCTCATTGTGCATATTGTAGTAGCTACTGCAAAATTTCCATTAGGCGACATATGTCTCAATTATCGCATTTTGTCTCACATTATCACGTGGGAATCAGATGCTGGAGGACAAAATGGGCTATTCAATTGAATTCCATACACCCTCTATGGAAGACATGAACTTAATCTCCCACACAGGGGGTGTAGATTTCAAATGGAGTCCCTCATTCAGGTAACTCCATTTGAAATTTAGACTCCCTGTGTGGAAGATTAAGGTCATGTCTTCCGTAGGGGATATGGATTTTAACTGGAATAGCTGAATATGCAGAATCGATGCAACGACACCTTTGCGAAAGTGTGCTATCACTGCTCCCAGAGTCCCATACTGCATTAAGAGGTTTGTCAAGCCTAATAAAAACACAAAATGCCTTCCAAACCACTTACATAGCCCTCATGGGCATGGCTTAACATAAGCTTAACATAAAAGTCTCATTGGTTTTAACATCATTGAAGGCAATAAGTGACTTGGATAGGAAGGAGACAGTATTGTGTGAGTACGGAAGGATGCGAAAGAGTGGAGAAGAACGGGCAAATATTAAGTGGGGACGGAAGGAAAACGAGAGCACAGGGCAGTGGTTAAGAGTTTTCATTTCTTGTTTAATTTATGGAAGGGTAACCTGCTATTGTATTGATATAAAAACAAGTTGTTATTTTTTGTTTATTTGATTATTTGTTCATTCATTCACCCTTCCTTTATGTATTTATTCATTCATGTATTTATTCATTTATTTATTTGTTCATTTATTCATTTATATGTTCATTTATGTATCCATTCATTCATTCTTTTTAATACATCATGCGTTTGTTCATTTCAATTCAAAATAGTGGGAAAATGCTATATTCCATATTTAAAGGAGTATTTCATGATCCTCTTTTTATGAGATTTTTTCAGCAGATATCCAAGAAAAAGCTTATTCCCAAAATTTCAGTTGATTCTGATTTTATGCATTTATGAAGTTATGCATGATTATGTGTATTACACTGCTCCATAGGCCACTGTTGTAATTTTCTTCTAGTATACCAGAACTTCAAATTTGATGATATTTTAGCTAAACGAATTAATCGGCAAGAAACTTTTGGTACATCAACATTATGTAGCCAGATTTTTCCAGTGGTATAAAAATCTCAACTTTTTTTGAAAAAAGTGGGGGGATGAAGCTGTGGATCATGAAATGCCCTTTTAACTAAGCATTTCAATGCCAGCTGTAATATATTTTGAGGAAACTTTTTAAACCTTATTATGAATGCTCCCAGATACCAGGGACCCTCGCTACATCACCATGGTCAGTCTGTCATTAAATTTGAATATTTCTCCAGGCCTATTCATCAGCCCTCATTTTAAGGTGTATTTTGTGATTCTAGCATCCTGCTTTTTATGGTATGTTTGAGTAGATATTTACAAAAAAGTTTATTCCCAAAATGTAGTTGATCCGATTTTATGCGTTTGCAAGTTTAAATGCATGATCATGTATTACATTGTTCCATAAGCCACTGTATTGTAATTTCATTCTACAGAACATAAATACAAATTTGACAATATTTTTACTAAGCGAATGAATCTGCAAGAACATGTTTGCAAACAAACATTATGTAGCCGAAGGTTTCCAATGGTCTAAAAATCTCAACTTTTTTTAGAGAAAAGTGGGGGATAAGGGCAAGGCTATGGATCACGAAATACCCCTTTAATAGGACACCAACTTAAATACAAAAAGGTGTAGCAACATTTAACTCGCGCATATTTCCAGCCCGGCAAAGGTTGCCAACAACAGGCTTCAAAATGTGAAAGTTGATGACCATGTAAACAAATAGATCTAATTCTGCGCCAGATGTAATGCACATCTTTCCTATTGGCATATTACACAGATGTAATTATTAAGCATTAAATAATGTCTCAGGTACGTAATGTAATTGATGACAGGTATACATGCATGATGGACAATAACAGATGGGATGCTCAACATGTTTGATATTGTGCAAATATCTTTGGAGCCCATACAATATACTGGGGAAGTGTCGGCCTCAAGACCCTCTGTTCAAGCTCTATTTCCATTCCAGAGCCTATTTGAAGATCCAAAGACTTTTTCTTAAATTTTCTCCAAATATCCCACAATTAGCTTCAAATTTGAGCGTCAAGCACTTATTCATGAGAATTTTTTTGCACAAAATAAGGCAAAATAAGGCTGTCCATTTCAGCTCTGGAGACCCCATTTTTTTGTAATGCTGATTCAGAACAGGGTTGCCAAACCCGCGATTTGGTAGCCCAATTGGGCGACTTTTGAAGATTTCCCCCGCGACTTTTTACAATTTCCTGTCCCATAGAAACCAATGGTTAAGAAAAAATTTGGGTGACTTTTCAACATTGGCTCCCTCGACTTACGATAGTTTCCTGCCACATTGAAACCAATGGTAAAGAGAAAAATTGGGTGACTTTTCGATTATTTGACCCGCGATTCCAGCTGAAATCTTTTGGCAACCGTGATTCAGAAGCCCATAAACAGGCATAACATATCTTTCATTAGGACAGCCAGAAAGCTAGATCTAACAACATTAATCCAACACAACACTTTTTGTCTTTAATTTATGGTGTTATGTTTTGGGTGTTATTTTCTTACATCCATGGAACCCTGTGGGGCAAGATTTTTCCACCCCGATCTACCCCAAATATACCAACCCAACCCATGTCAACTTGGGGGAGAACTGAACAAGACCCGGCCCAGGCCATTGATATATTCTTTGATCTGTCCCAACCTGTAAATTTTGAAATTTTAAAAATCTAATCCAATCTGCTGTCGCTCCAGATCGGTCTAATCGGTCCCAGGTAATTCAGATTGTGGTCGGGTTGCCCCGCAGGGCACCAATGCCACTGCCCAAAATAAAACATGACATATTCACTTTTTTTCTGATGCTAAAAATAGATTCATCATTGATTTTGACCTATAAACGGAGGAATACAACTTTGAATATCAATATTCAATTCATGTATAGCTTAAAATATTCAACATATGATGACTGTTTACATACCCAGCGATTACCCGCAGCACATACAAACATTATACATACTACTCTATACAGCAAACAAATTAAGAAACATACCCTTTTCACCCAGGTTGGCCCCCAGCTACTGATATTCAATTTTGATTTCAACGAAACTTAATATATACATTTTCATCAAGCAATCATTTCCAATAAACAATTAATGAAGATAATTCATCAAGCTGTTCAACAACCAATATTGATTGTGTATACCCTACGGTGTACTGTACAATGTATACAATTGGTAGGCAGGTTCTCTGTATTATGCTATAAGTTTTTAAAGGAGTATTTCGTGATCCTAGCATCCTCTTTTTATGACATTTTTCAGCACATATCCACGAAAAAACCTATTCCCAAAATTTCAGTTGATTCCGATTGTGCGCTTATGAAGTTATGCATGATTATGTGTATTACGCTGCTCCATAGACAATGCGTTGTAATTTCGTTCTGGTGCACCAGAACGAAATTCAAATTTCACAATATCTTTGCTAAACTAATTAATCTGCAAGAAATATTTTGTACATAAACATTATGTAGCCAGAGGTTTCCAGTGATATAAAAATCTCAACTTTTTTTTAGAAAAGTGGGGGGGGATGAGGCTGTGGATCACGAAATGCCCCTTTAAGTAATTATTGTTAAATTTCAGTTATAAATAGCATCATTTTTAAATCTTACTTGTTATTTCTGCATGAATTATTTGTGTTAGGGAGAGTGTGTTCAAGCCATAATGTGTGACTTGATCCACAGCAATGCCCTCAATATTTTTTAAAGCTCTGCTCTTTACATGATTTTAATACCCAATGGTGTACTGAAAAGACGACGCCTCAAGTACTTTATACAGTAAAATTTGTAGTTTTTATAATAAAATTGGGATGCCCAGGTTTTTTTTTGCCAGTTAAGCAGCTAAGTGTTCCCTTTCATTTTACCTTATTATTTCTATATAAAATGATCAGAAAACCTCCTTGACAGTTGTTACTAATATTATGTAATAATTTTTGGCAAAGAATAACAAAATTAAAATTGGACTGAAATCATACATTGGTCTACTTAAGCCTTAAATGTCTATATAAAAAAATCATGGAATAAGTCTGCAATGTCTTGTTTGCTATACTAAATACTGTTGATGGTAAAGAACATTTTAGCAAATTTTCACCCATTAAATAAATCATTGTTAATTAGAAATTAATCAATTAAAACATGAATTTCAAATGGACCACTTACCCTGAGTAAGACATGGTCTCAGATTTGAAGCAGGTTTCACTGCCAAAGTGTGTAAAAATTCACTCCAGAGTGAAAATAGCTATGTTTAATTTCTAAGGTGTCTTTTCTAGGGTAAAATTGTTTGTAGAACATGATTTTTTTGTCAAAACGCGTGCATCGTACATCGTTTTGCTACAAAATGTTGATTTGTGGCCGATTTTGCCCGAAAAATGCACTTTTTTGGGTGACAAAAATTTTCACATGCCAACTTTGTATACTCATAGAGTCTACAATATACATAGATATGGCCCTTTAAAATGTTAACATATCAGCTGAGGGTACTATTTGATGGTTTCAGGTATTTGTTTTGTGATTGACTTAATCATTTGCGTACAGAATCATTCAAATATGACATGCCTCGTGACAATTGACATGCCAAAATAAGCTGTTTTCGGCAAAAAAAATTATTTGAAAAATCATAACTCTTGATAGGAAGGTGCTACAGTGATGGTAGACCTACCAGTCTATGCAGTATTGAATGGGCTTTCATTTGATACCTAACTTGGTTCATTTTAACTAAGGGAAAAACTTGCAAAATGTAAAAATGTTTCCCCTACCCTTAAAATTTTGATGTGTGTAAAAATTCCGCCATTTATAAAAATCGGGATTACAAGAAAACTACAAGAGCTATAGGCTTGAAAAACTAATCAGTTATGCACAGTATAAGTTCCTACTTGGGTATAACATTAATATCTTTCCATTCCTTTTCAATTTTCTTTTCTAATTTTTTTAACAATTTGTGACATCTGTAAATTACGTAAAATTTGGCATTTCGAAAAATCGCAAAAAAAAAAAAATATGAGGCGACATGTTTAAAAACTAATCAGTTATTCCCATGATACAGTACTACAGGGATATAGTACCAAACTTGTGCTAAAATGCATATTTTTTGAGTTCTAATTTTTTTTAACAAATTGACTCGCCACCCCATTTTTGAGCAAAATCGGGAACAATTAGTACCTGTAATATTGCGCAATCATGTGACCTATATTCAATGTGTGTGCACCAATCAGATGTCAGACTTGCACTACAACATGATGTGAGCCTTGCAGAGCCTTTATAAGTGTGCCAATAGAGTTCAAATATGTTGTGATGATGATGTTGTCACTTATGGATCTCATATTTATATTTCCGTCAAAAGCATATGCCTCTACTGTAATGCTCATATCAGGAAAACAATGACAGATTTTGCATTTCTGACTTCAGAAAAACTAATCAGTTATTCCCATGATACAGTACTACAGGGATATAGTATCAAACTTGTCCTAAAATGCATATTTTTTAAGTTCTAATTTTTTTTTTTTTTTTACTCGCCACCCCATTTTTGAGCAAAATCGGGAACAATTAGTACCTGTAATATTGCGCAATCATGTGACCTATATTCAATGTGTGTGCACCAATCAGATGTCAGACTTGCACTACAACATGATGTGAGCCTTGCAGAGCCTTTATAAGTGTGCCAATAGAGTTCAAATATGTTGTGATGATGTTGTCACTTATGGATCTCATATTTTTATTTCCGTCAAAAGCATATGCCTCTACTGTAATGCTCATATCAGGAAAACAATGACAGATTGTGCATTTCTGACTTAAGAAATGAATTCTGCACAAAATTTCAGTCTAGAAAACATATTTAAAACAATATTTTTTGAAACTTTATATTTTGCCATTTTTGGCAGTCAAACCTGCTTCAAATCTGAAACCGTGTCGTAAGTGGTCCACGCATGGAAATCCAATGTCTTCCACAGAAGGAGCATGGGTTCCAAATAAAATAAACAATTGGGTAACTTCCATTTGAAATACTCACTCCAGTTGTGGACAATATAGGTAAAGTCATTAATACAGAGGGAGTATGGGTTTCAAAATAATTAACCCTGACCAATTATACTTGAAAAGATACTCCCACTGTGGGGGATATTTCTAACATCTTCCACAGTGGGGTGTGATTTTCCAACAGAACAGCCCAATACTACTGCTGATAGCACAACATCATTCTGTGCTATCAGCAGTAGATAGCATGTGGTATATAGTGTATTAATGGCTGTATTTTTAATTAAAGTACTGAAATATAGATATGCAAATGCAATGTACCAGGAGCTACCATCCCCATACTAAAAGAGAATGATGTGAGCCTGGTTTTAAATTTTTGCTTGAAATACTAATTGCTAATTTAAAAAAGATTTTGGAGTGTAGTTCTGGGAATATAATATTATTTTGTGGGCTTAATGCTTAACTACCACGACTACTCAAAATGGAAAATGTGGAATGTTTAATTTTACAGTGAAAAATGTTGGGTACAAAATTGAGCTAAATGTAACACTAAAACATGTCAGGTATAATTTGTAACAAATCCTTTCAACATCTTACAGTATTATAGGCCTATAAAATGCTGTAAATATTTACAGTTAACTATTTAATTCCACAGACTTGCACAACAAAGATGTACAGTGTGCTGTAAATTTGAGCTGCATTTTTATTGTATTTTTGAGAGTATGTAAACTAATTAAGGTAGATCAGCTGCGCAATGCTTTACTGCGGAATTTAATGAAAGAGTAATTTAGTATTTAATCATAGTAGTCAAAGGTCTCTTACAGTGACTTTGATGTTGACAATTATTATATTTAACTGTAACTTAAACTGCATTGTTTCAACAGTGACCATTTTGTGGGTGCAACACTAGAATAACGATGGATTTTTTTTTTATAAGAAGTACAATTTTTTTACTCTTCACCCCCTTCAAATTGACATTGCCATTTTCTATTTAAAGCAATATTGTAAGTCTGTGAGACAATTTACCCAGTTCTTATTAGAGCCATAATGTATCAAAATTGGTTCATTTTTTAACCTGATTTTTTGACATATTCGCTTATATAATATTTACACATATCCCAACTTACACCTAAATAGTACAAGACAAATTTGTTGTTTGTCGGATCAACAGAGCAATTTTGACATAATACCGTATTCAGACATTTAGTCCTCTATAGAACTCCACATTAAACGGTCAAAATAGCCAGTGGGGTTTCTTTCAATCTTCCTTATTATTTCGGTTTCAAATGGACAGAAACCTTCCCTGCCAGTTAGGCCTATTAATAATATTACTTCAGCAGTCTGCGTAAAGAACAACAAAATTAAAATTTAATGGAAATCGTACATTATGGCTTTAACATGTGTGCCAGAAGCGGTAAATAGAAAATGGCCTGTGGTAGGTATTTTAAATACAGTATTAAAACACTGTGGCTACTCGTAGTTGATGTTATTACAAAATATTAAGCAAAGCGCTGATGCTGACCTACAATATCACTCCTGCTGAGAGTGGAAGCATGTCTGTTTTCTATATAAATAAACAATATTAAGCTACCTAGATAAGTGGAAGCTTTAATTGATGTTAAATTTGGAACTGCTTGTGGTGCAACTGCTGATGTACTGATGGAAAAAGCACTTTCAAACTAGTGCTTGCATACCATAAAATGGGGTAACTTCGGTCAGCAGGGTTACTTTGGTCGGTAAAATCTTTTTTGTTAAACGGTCATATTACCAAACAGCAATATTGTTTTAGTCATATTTGGTGTCAATTTGTTAAGCAATAATCAAAGTTATTATATTTGGAAGAAATAATAGTTTCTCAGATCCAATTTCCTCAAAATTGACAAAATAATTGGTATTTTGACCAAAAATGAGCATTTTTACGTTTTTTTCAGAAAAAATAAAAATCAATCTTTCTGAACAAGGATGTGTGCTTGGTTAATTTTACAAGGGGTCAAATCTCACAAAAAGCAACAACTTGACCATACAGCAAAGATCTTTTTTTGTTCTTCGTATAATGTAATATTCTGACCAAAGATGCCTAAAATGTGGGGGAACTTTGGTCAGGCTATTTTTAACCCTATAGGGCCATTAAAAATTATAAAAAAATCTTTTTCAACTTCAAAGTGTAGAGGGGAACCCTAATGTCCTAAATAACAGCTAATTAAAATTAGAAATATAATTGTTTTTGTTGGGAAGCAGTGGTTTCAAAACTCTGAAAATTGACCAAAGTTACCCCATTTTATGGCACTTTGTTGTCTGGTCTGGCATTGGAGTACAAGGGGGGGGAGACACAAAGAGTCTAATTTTTTTGACAACTTCCATTGAATTACCAAAACATAACCAATGCACCCTCAATGAGTTCTAATGCCCCCCCCCCCTAATCCGGACGACTCACATGATGCCACGTTACTTGATCAAAATAATAACAACGTCTTTTAATTCTAGTAGTGTAATTTAGGTAAACATACCCATATAGCCAGGGGTACAGGGGTCAATAAGCAGAAAGGGGTGTTTTTTGTGTTTAAAAATATTTAAAATCAGCTCTTTTTAAAGCAAAAATGCACAAAAGGTCTACTTTTACTTTGTAAAATTGTTAAAATCTGTCCTATTTTGAACAATATATTTTTTCAAAAGGTCCGCTTTTTACCCCTGCACCCCCTAAATCCTGGCTACAGGCCTGTAAGTAAAGGTCTGTTCATACTAGGCCGCAATTGCTTTGCGGTGCAGTGTGATGCCGATATATTGATTACTTTTTGCTGCAACTCATTGCATTAGGATGCAGTGCGGCAACGCATTGCACAGCAAAGCAATTGTGGCATAGTATGACTATGAACGGACCTAAAGAGTAATAATGTACCAATGAAATGTTTTTGCTCTGAACAGGGTTACCCAAGGGCTTATTTTTTCCATTCAAGAAATGTTTTATTTTCCATGACTTAAAAATGTGACATAATGTGGTCTATGGAGGCCAAAGGCCACAAATTTGAAATTGAGATAAAGGCAAAAGATGGAGTAAAAAACAATAAAATCCATAAGAAAATAGACATTTATACAAAACTTCATAACTTTTGAACCAAGTATGCTAGACCTTTGGTGTTTTCAGTATATGATAGCCTAATGTGATAATAATTACAGTAACTCAATTTTCAAATATGCCTCCTTTGGCCTCCATGGACCATATTGTGTCACAAATGTTTGACACGCTATCTTCAGTAGATAGCAGCATCGTTATAATGTTAAGACTGGACTATCTTTAGCATGTTTAGAGGGTAATCTTATGATAGCTTCAGTAGATTTTAGTAGAAAGCAAACCAATGGAATGGGTAAAAGAGACATTTTCTTAATTCCAACAATTCCAAAGGGGTCTTGTACTTTTTCTTCACCCACCAAGTAGGGAAGCAAGTTTATTATCACCTCTGACTTGAAAATAGATCCTTCACTTTAATAGGCCTATATCAAAAATATATTCCTATTTCGCTTTTTAAAGGGGCATTTCGTGATCCACAGCCTCATCCCCCCACTTTTCTCAAAAAAAGTTGAGATTTTTATATCACTGGAAACCTCTGGCTACATGATGTTTATGTACAAAATATTTCTTGCAGATTAATTTGTTTTGCAAAGATATCGTGAAATTTGAATTTCGTTCTGGTGCACCAGAACGAAATTACAACGCATTGTCTATGGAGCAGTGTAATACACATTATCATGCATAACTCGCAAACGCATAAAATCGGAATCAACTGAAATTTTGGGAATAGGCTTTTTTCGTGGATATGTACTGAAAAATGTCATAAAAAGAGGATGCTAGGATCACGAAACACTCCTTTAAGCATCACACACTAGTACACCATGCCTCAAAGGGGTCCACATGACATAAACAACCCCATTTTTTTTCTTCCATCAAATTGATAAGCCAATAGACTATTTGCATTTGTCTTTGAATGGAAAAAAAATTCTTGACTTTAATTATATGGAATATAGAACAAGCTGGCTAGCTCCGTAGCTAGCTTTAATTATTTTTATACCATTCGCTTCCATGATTGAAAATTCACTCAATTAAGCAGAAACCTTTCCAATATCATCTTCTTTTCTTACCTGTTTGTGCGAGCCCTAATTCCGGCGGATCTCCCGGCATAGACATCGCAGGTGCTGACTGCTTCAACGATAGCGATAATGCCGCACTCCGCGGTTTACGACCGCTTTTAGGAGATGGTACAGCCATTTAGGATAAAGCTGATGCTTTCGCCATAAAACTGATGATAAAAAATTCCACTAAATTCCTTTAGATGGTACGGTGATTATCAGTTAATGTGAAGCAGATCCAATGTCGTATGTCTAAGCGACGTGTGTGAGAAATACGTGTTGGTGAATTTATTTCCAGTCACGAAGTTTATAATTATATTACACTTTACACTGCATAGCTTCCAGAATGCAACTGAACAACGCAATTGTACTGCATTACAAGACCAGACAAGCAATCATACGAGCTGTCTGTATCGAGTCTGCGCGGTTTGTGTTTCAACCACGCCTCCTTCATAAACAACTAGAAATATTTCACTTCTGAAGCAGTTCTTTAATATTTCTGTCAAATTTCATCATTTTAAGGGTTTCTATAGAGATTGTTTACTATTTTCAAGTATCTAATCTTTTAGCAACTTTGTGTTTTGACTTTATATCTTCAGAAAATAGCAAGCTTGTTCAGTACGATTTGCTATCTTCAGTAGATAGCAGGATTACTTCATCAATGTTAAGATTGTGCTATCTTCAGAAGGTAATCTTATGACAGCTTCAGTAGATTTCAGTAGATCGCTAAATCTTAATATTATATTTCTATGAAAGTGACAACAACATTAAGATTTTGCTATCTTCAGTAGATAGGCCTACCAACATGCCTACGATATAAATATTATGCTATCAGCAGTAGATAGCAAATTTTCAACAATATTAAGATATAAATATAATTAAAGTAGGTCTACTAATATGACTGACTGACTGACTGAATGAATGAATGAATGGTTGATTGAATGATTGATTGATTGATTGATTGATTGATTGATTGATTGATTCATTGATTCATTCATTCATTCAATCATTCATTCATTCATTCATTCCGATTTATTCATTCATTAAAAGATTTATGTAGGGATAGCGCAAAATACACAAACATTTCTGATCGCTTTCCAAAGAATAACTCGAGAACCGTAAAAAATACCGAATTGTAATGTCATTTTTGAAATTCTCAGAACAAAAGACTTTATATGTACACGTCTCACTTTTTATATAAAGAAAAGGGGGGGGGGTGATTTTTGAGAAAAAAATAAGACAAATTTGCAAAATTGGTCCTGCAACCATTTTTACATTGATGATCTTATCTTCAAAACTGTTTCATCAAACGAGCTCTGTTTTTTTTTTGTTTTTGTTTTTTTTTGTTTTGTTTTTTGCGAAATGACAGATAAAGATGTCACTACATTCGTTGGATCCATCATCCATTCTGGGAAGACTCTGACTCTAGACCCGAAAATGGCTTATTCAGAGAATACCGTGCAAGAAGCACGAATGTATACACCGTGTATGCTATCTTCAGTAGATAGCAACATAACAATGCTTTAAGGTTATTAATTATTTTAAACTGTTGTGATTTGGTAGTTCACAGCATCTTACGAATGGTAGTGCGCTTTGGCAAAAACTGCATTGCTCAATTCATAGCGAGCGTGTAGAAGAATTAAAATATCACAGATATACTTTTATAGGAGCTGCGGTTCTTGAGTTACGTTGTAAAGAGGGCTGAAACAACAACACTTTTGTAAAACGTACATAACTCATTAACAACAATAAATTAAGCAAGTTTGCAAAGTATACGATTTGTAGAACTAACTTTTGCAAAACATCAAGGTGTTAATTTTCAATAAGATATTGATCTAGATAATAAAAATCGATTTTTAGGTTGCTTCGACCAACAATATCTCGTCTACCCTTAAACAGATGATCAGCAGATGTGTTGTATACAATATCAAGGATTCTTGTATTTTAGTATAGGGCTAGGTAGCAACATAACAATTAAAACTTTTGCAATCTTCAACAATTTATCGATAATGAAATTGGGCTATTCCATTTGAAAGCCATACACCCCTTATGGAAAACATTTCCTTCATCCCCCATACATGGATTTCAAATGGAGTCACCTATTTGAAATTCACACTATAGAGGTGTGTATGCTCGTATAAATTTCAACTGGAATTGCATATTGTGCTATCAGGCAGTAGCGTAACCAGCGGGAAGGGGGTGGGGCAGAGTGCCCCCCTGACATAAAATGAAAGAAAAAAGTGCCCCTCTGACAAAAAAATGAAAGAGAAAATCAGGAGGGCAAAGGAAAAGAAAAGGGGCCAAAATGGGCCAAAATAGTGTAAAATACAACATTTTTGCGCGCTACGCACGGCGAACGCACATTGTACAGATAGGCCTAAAGCCCTCTTCATCCTGATAATGGGCGAAATAGCGCAAAATACCAAATACCATATCGTCCCAATAAAGCCTTTTTTGAAGCTCGAAGACATACAGTCTTTATGTATTGTATGATGCAACTGTAATTTTTTTTTTTTTTTCGTCTGTGCCCCTGAAATTTTATTTTGCCCCCCCGCGCGACCAAAGAAGCTGGCTACGCCCCTGCTATCAGGCTAGACACGTATGCACCAACAATATATGACTGCGAGACTAGTTGCTATTAGTGTCTAAAAGATCAACATACCGTAAAACCCCGTCTACAAGCATCCCAGCAAACACAAAACGTTTTCGACATCATTCGCAAAAGGTTATAAAAGGTTGTCAGAAAACGTTTAAATGTCGGGTTATATAAAGGGTATATTAAGGGTATAAAATGTTTTCATATCATTAAAAATCATTTTTTGATAATCTACTGCTCAGTAAACAAAAATGTTTTACAGAAAACGTTTAAATGTCGGGTTATATAAAGGGTATAAAAACGTTTTAATAACATTCCAAAAACATTTTGAAAACTTGATACAAAACATTCTAAACAGAATGTTATTTTGGGAGTTGAAAAAATATTTTGCGAAAAATGTTTGCCCAAAATATTTGCAATAACGTTTTAAAAACGTTTTCATGACCTTTATATAACCTGACATTTAAATGTTATTAAAACATTTTGAAAAATTATTTTAAGAACATTTCTGTGCTTGCTGGGTGCAAATATTTTAGCATAATGTTATTTAAGTGTTGACAAAATATTTGGCAAAAAATGTTTGCAAAAATAGTTTACAATAACATTTTTGAAAACATTTAAAAAATATTGTTGTAGTGTGTTTTCATACAAAACGTTTTAAAACGTTTTCATGACCTTTATATAACCCGACATTTTAATGTTATTAAAACGTTTTAACCTAAACCAAAAGCCAAAATATAACTTATTAAAAACGTTTTTAAAACGTTTTTGTGTTTGCTGCGATATATAGTGTTTTTTTATGAAAGCTAAATTAATTCGAAGCAAGCGTAAATATACCAATACAATAGATTGATCTTAAAATAATACTTGTTTGTATATGCTTGGATCCGTAATTTATTTGTTCGAACTCCATAATGGTGCCTGGATTAATGTAGCTTTCATCATAAGCACTCTATATGCTTGTAGACGGGGTTTACGGTAGTGTTGATATGAACCACTCCGTGTTTCTATCTTCCTATATATATCTAGCACACCAAAAACATTTAAACTGTACATGTACAGTTTAAATGTTTTTGGTGTGCTAGATATATATAGGAAGATAGAAACAATTCACTATTAATCACCATTCAAAGCACCGTGACTCGTTAATTCAATTACATAGCTCTTGACCATTAAGTCTGTCTCAAGAAAGCTCCTTCATCACGTTCATACTTGATTTAGCGTCCCTATTAGTAAGTCAGAATACCATTTACTCGACTCAAATGTCTGCAAAAGAACTTCTAGTAAAACTGAATTTAATAAAGTATTGTAAAGAATAGGTCGCGTCGGCGGGGAATGAAAAACACAAACAAATAAATAAACAAACGAAAAACAACATCAATATCATTATGGTAGAATATTTTGCAGCAAGTTTTCAAAAATGTTTTTGAATGCTATTAAAACCTTTTTATCATGATGCAGTCATTCAGGCAATATTTAAAACAGTGGTATAATGTAGAATAATGTACATTATTGGATAGAACATAAATTCAGCATGAAAATGCTTTTTGAATTTTTCAAAAAGGCCAACCGGTTTTCGAGCTATGGCTTGTTTTGTCGGGATAACTTGGCAAAAAATTTGAATGTTTTAGGAACCTATTTCTTATTATAGTCTTTATTTTGGCATGGCACCATCATAATTTCATTAAAAAATTGTTTTTCTATAATAATTTTACAATTATCTTCTTTAAAATATCCCACATTTGTTTTCATAAGAACATAAGTTGTACCAAATTGTTGATCAATTATTTTGAGGAAATAGTCGCTAATTTGCATAATTAGTAATTAATTAACAATTTTAATTAATTTTTGCAGTAGGAATTGTGATTTTTGATCAATTAATAAATGAAATGATGCTTTAAAGTGACTGACACACAAAGAAATCATCAAAGTATCAAAAAACATTTAGAAAATGTGATTAAATTCATTAAAAAGGTCTAAAATTGCATTAATTAGTGTTCAGTGAGCATGAAAACTGGCAACACTGTACGTTGGTTTTCCTCATATGAAGCCCAAATTTCCTTGAAGTAAATGGTTTTCTTTGATTATTGGAGTCTTGCTGCAGGGGAATTTCTTTGAAACTGTGGATTTAGAACAACTTTATAGGCATGTATATTGATACTAACATGCATAAATATTGCTTGAAACCATCATTATAAAAATTCAGTCCTAAATTTTCAAGAAACTGTAACTTTCCAACCACTGCGCCGATTTTGACGCAGGTTGATACAGTTATTCATCTTGACATTCTCTACTTAGAAAATCAATTGCTTTCAGCACAAAACCAGACTATAGTACCAATAACAGAGCATTTATAGAACTATGCACTCACTATATATATGGCAACACTGGTTTCCATGTTTACTGTGCCATGCTCACTGTGCAATCAGTGGATGACCTTGTCAACCAATTCAGTGAGCACACTGAACTACCTATCTACAGTAGAATTCAATTCGACCTTTGCAGGACTTAAACCCCATTAAAAGCTATTAAACCAAGATAACACTCATTGAAAGCAGCTCAACTGATTAAATCATATCTTCTCTGGTTAAATACACACATCACATGTTTCTGCTTTTACACGTACAATGGAGTAATGGCTGGGATTATAGTTTCAGTTGGGTGAACGATTATAAAGCGAGCGCTAGAGAACAATTCTGTGTGGGCTTTTGTTTACGAAATGAGACAAAACTCTGCTTATTGTTAACCAGCGTTCTTGAAAATGAGAAACATGGTGGTTTGCAGACTTAACACGGTTTGGAAATAATTTCTTCATATTTTTTGGTGTTATCTGTCGTTTACATATCATTCCTAAAACACCAAAGTACGAATATTTCCAAACATCTAAATTAGCTAAAAATTTAGGACATGTTACAAAACTATATTGTCTAGAATTTTAGAAGAGTACTTTTAATATTGGCCGGTTATTTTTCACACAGCGACGTTAACTAGGCAATGTACTATTACCTATAACATTAACTAAAACACCAAAGTACGAATATTTCCAAACATCTAAATTAGCTAAAAATTTAGGACATGTTACAAAACTATATTTTCTAGAACTTTAGAAGAGTACTTTTAATATTGGCCGGTTATTTTTCACACAGCGACGTTAACTAGGCATATCCCCATTCTTTTAACGTAGGCTATTTGTAGAGGTCACGCGTCGATGGGAAAGAGCACTGTGTATTATGTATAGGAAAACGGACAGTAACTGCAGTATGTATAACTGTAAAACACTTTATGTTTGCTTGGACTTCGATGATAAACCGGTGCTATTTACTGAAGATAGCATATATGATCGAATTATTCAGGTATCTTTGTCTTCGATATTTACTGAAGATATCATTCATCAGATTGACAGCTATGATGCTATCCATTGAAGACATAGCGTACAAATCAATAGCAAGCCGGTCAGTCACGGTGTTTTCAAATAGAAAAAGATGGTTTAATATCGCAAAATATTGTCACTACTCTCTTTAAAGGTGTAAATCAATGATAGTGCCAGTACGTTGTAATCATTGAAGATGGCATCATTTTGATAAACGGTGCGTCGCTATCTGCTAAACTAGACTAAATCGATGACATGACTCGACGGGTACTCATGATCATGGTATAAATACAAGAGTTGTTACTACCAATTAAACTAGTTTTATTGCAATAACATTAATCTTACCCTTAACCCTTCCGCGCCGCAATGCCAGTATTCGATCCAGAGATGAAGATTTAGGGAACTAGAGCAAGATCAAGGTTTCTGCCATTTTATTGCAGAACAGAATCGATGCTAATATAACTACTAAAATCAATGATAAGCTGGGTGAAGATAGGAATGAGATTCGTTGCTATCTACTGAAGAAAGCATTAAATCAAAGGTAACGTAACTTCACTTTAATTTCAATAACATGGTTAGTGCTATATCATCTATCGACTACAACATAATTTTAACAGCTGATTGAAACTTGAAAAGTGGCGGCACCAGAATTGTTTTTCCAGGGGCGGGGAGAGGGGGGGGGGGGGTGTGAATTACAGGTGTGGGTTGAAGGTAAGTTAATTTCACTCACTAACAGGGTTAGTTCTATGATCGAAAATAGCATGTTTATGTTATCTACTGAAGATAGCATAAACTTAATAAATAAATGAGTTTCTCGATATTTCATTATCTATATAGGCCTAGTACATGTATGGCAACGAACCCGTTTTTCGCGCTGAGCTAGTATTTAATTTTGATATGTTTGTTATCTTCAGCAGATAGTATAAGTTCTGACATTGACTTTGTGATATTATATTCTGTAATAGGCTCTACTATCATATTGGTCCAACAACAACCCCTTTTTCATCATGTCATTATTATTAGATTTAACAAACACCCAGTCTCAATACTAGAATGAAATTTCTGCAAGAAAACCAGGTTCGCTACTATCTACTGGAGATAGTAAAATATGTGGGTTTCAAAGAACCGTTTCCTTGCTATCTGCTGAAGATAGCAAAATGTCGTTAACAATGAGTTTTCGAAAAACAGGTTCTTTGCTATCTACTGGAGATAGGAAAATATCGAGGAAAAAAAAGGGTTTTCGAAAAACAGGTTCGTTGCTATCTACTGAAGATAGTAAAATATGGGGGTTTCAAAGAACCGTTTCCTTGCTATCTGCTGAAGATAGCAAAATGTCGTAAACAATGAGTTTTCGAAAAACAGGTTCTTTGCTATCTACTGAAGTTAGCAAAAAGTCGAAACAATAATCTATTGAAGGTATAAAATCAACGACGGTCATCAAAAGCTATCTACCCAAGATAGCATTAAATCCGTCAAAAGGGATGATGGTATACAATCGCATGAAGATACATGTAGCATTAAATCAATACCATGCAGTGTTGTTCTAATTCTAGTAAGGTCGTTTATGGATCAAAGTCATTGACAATGCTGGCGTAACTGAGATTGAAAGGGACAGGGTCGTTGAGCGGATATCATTAAAAGTAAACACCGACTTGTTGTTATCTACTCATGATAACGTACTCCGATGACAGCTAGTGTGGTCCTAAAATATATAGTATGGTAACTATCCCCTGGGGTAATAACATACGTGCATGTCGTGCTCAAATGGGGAAGGGTTGGAGCTAGCACCAGTTCTGACACCAACATTTGTGATATATTCTATTGTGTTATCATAGGTAACAGTTACACTTCTATTTTTATTGCCATTTCCATTAGGTTAAACGAAAACCCAGTTTATCTACTATATACAGTAGTATGGAATAGCCGCAAGAAAAAAAAAACAGGTTCGTTGCTACGAAGATAGCAAAATGTCGAAAATGGGTTTTTGGAAAACAGGTACTTTGCTATCTGCTGAAGATAGCAAAATGTCAAAGATGGATTTTCGAAAAACAGGTTCGTTGCTATCTACGGAAGATAGCAAACATGTCTAAAATGGGATTTTCAAAAATCACGTTCTTTGCTATCTATCTACTGAAGATAGTAAAATGTCGAAATAAATGGGTTTTCAAAACACAGATTTGTTGCTATCTACTGAAGATAGCAAAATTTTGAACAAATGTGTTTTCGAAAGAAATGTACCCGTTTTTCACTCTGTCCACGGAAAAGGTTTGGCTACTTCAAAGATTGAAAAGGAGTACACATACCATGCATGAATATCAAACATTCCTCAATGATAACTTTTTAAAATAACTTTATTTATGGAATGGGCTTTACCGGTGGGTTTATGGGCAATGGATTTTGTTAATAGTGTCATTAATTTGTGGGTAAAATGGATGCCGAATGGGACTTCTTTTGCTTTACTTGCAATTACTTATTTTTTCTTGATTATTTATGCCTTTTTGTTTTATTATGTTTCTTACTTTCTTACTTTGTTGTTTCTTGATTTCTTTTTTTTATTTACAACATAGGTCATTTCTCTTTTTAGGATAAAAGGTAGCCCTAAAAGGCTGTTTGGTTTGTCTTTGGTGGCTTCTGAACTGAGTTTACTGTGCTGCTCTGCCCTCTACCTGGTTGCCTCTTTGGCGAATACAGGTTTCAGCACTGGTCCTCATTGCATCAATTGCGTTGCGTACCATCCTTTTGTGCCGAATACTTGCGAATGCATTCAATAATACGTTTGCGAAGATCTTAGATTTAGCCACAAAGGAAAAAAAGTGGTGTGAGGTCTGGTGATCGTGCAGGCCACTCCACAGCATGAGCCATCCCAACCACTCTGTTTGCTATCCGTGGACAGAGTGAAAAACAGGTACTTTTATTCAAAAGGGCATATCTTCAAAAGCTGTGAGCTGATTGAAATCATTGTTTTAGTTTATTAAAGCTAGCGATTAAAGGTTTCTTTACATACCAAAATATATTTAATCAACTTTTCAGAAATAGGAGAAAAAGAGGGCGCAATTAGGGGCCTCTTTTTTTTTGGGACACCCTGTAGCATCAAATCCGTCAAAAGGGATGATGATATTCTATTGCATGAAGATATGTGTAGTATTAAATCAATACCATGCAGTGTTGTTGTAATTCTGGTATGGTCGTTTATGGATCAAAGTCATTGACAATACTGGCGTAACTGAAGATTGAAAGGGAGAGTGTCATTGAGCGCCTGAGCGGATATCATTAAAAGTAAACACCGACTTGTTGTTATCTACTCATGATAACGTACTCCGATGACAGCTAGTGTGGTCCTAAAATAGTATGGTAACTATCCCCTGGGGTAATAACATACGTGCATGGCGTGCTCAAATGGGGAAGGGTTGGCGTTATATAGCACCAGTTCTGACATCAATTTTGTGATATGCTATTGTGTTATGCTATCACGGGTAACAACACTACTATTTTTATTGCCATTTCCATTAGGTTAAACGAAAACCTAGTTTATATACTATATACAGTAGAATGGAATAGCTGCAAGGAAAAACAGGTTCGTTGCTACGAAGATAGCAAAATGTCGAAAATGGGTTTTTGGAAAACAGGTACTTTGCTATCTGCTGAAGATAGCAAAATGTCAAAAGAACAGGTTTTCGAAAAACAGGTTCGTTGTTATCTACGGAAGATAGCAAAAATGTCTAAAATAATGGGGTTCCAAAAAGAGGTTCGTTGCTATCTACTGAAGATAGTAAAATGTCGAAAATAATGGGTTTTCGAAAAACAGATTCGTTGCTATCACTGAAGATGGCAAAATTGTGAACAAATGTGTTTTCGAAAAACAGGTTCTTTACTATCTACTGAAGATAGTATAAAACCAACGATGGCCATTAAAAGCTATCTATCCAAATAGCATCAAAATCCGACAAAAGGGGTGATGATATTCTATTGCATGAAGATTTGTGTAGTATTAAATTAATACCATGCAGTGTTGTTCTAATTCTGGTAAGGTCGTTTATGGATCAAAGTCATTGACAATACTGGCGTAACTGAAGATTGAAAGGGTGAGTGTCATTGAGCACCTGAGCGGATATCATTAAAAGTAAACACCGACTTGTTGTTATCTACTCATGATAACGTACTCCGATGACAGCTAGTGTGGTCCTAAAATAGTATGGTAACTATCCCCTGGGGTAATAACATACGTGCATGGCGTGCTCAAATGGGGAAGAGTTGGAGCTATATAGCACCAGTTCTGACATCAACGCTGTGATATGCTATTGTGTTATGCTATCACGGGTAACAACACTTCTATTTTTATTGCCATTTTCATTAGATTAATCAAACACTCAGTTTCTACACTAGAATGGAATAGCTACAAGAAAAACAGGTTCTTTGCTACCTACTGAAGAGAGCAAAATGTCGAAAAAAAACGAAGTTTTCAAATAACAGGTTTTTGCTATCTACTGAAGATAGCAAAATGTTGAAAAATGGGTTTTCGAAAAGCAGATTCTTTGCTATCTATGATAGCAAAATATCGAAAATAATGGGTTTTCGAAAAACAGACTCGTTGCTATAT
Source organism: Amphiura filiformis (assembly GCF_039555335.1). NCBI lineage: Eukaryota > Metazoa > Echinodermata > Ophiuroidea > Amphilepidida > Amphiuridae > Amphiura > Amphiura filiformis. Next base: position 23,746,378 of record NC_092644.1, read on the forward strand.
CTACTAAAGATAGCAAAATGTCGAAAGAACAGGTTTTCGAAAAACAGGTTTGTTGTTAGGCCGTGTAAAATTAATATTTTGGTTCTCGTCCCTCCTCCTCAATTTCTGGGATTTGTCAGATTTTTTATTTATTTTTTTAGATTTTTCAATTTTTTTAGACTTTGGAATGATTTATGAAATCTTCATACATATAAATGAGTTTATTAGAGAACAAGCATCACTTCCAAGTCTTTTTGTGGTACTCTAGGGGGTTTATCCCTCAGAATCTCACATTTGAAAAAAAAAAAAAAGGGCCTCATCGTTTCTTCGAGCACTGTTGGAGAAGACCGAAAAATACTGAAAATACTAATTTTACATTGAAAAAAAAAAAAACAAAAAAAACACCTCCCTCCCTCATCAATTCATGAAAATCCTCTGGACGAGAACCAAAACATTAATTTTATACGGCCTTATCTACTGAAGATAGCAACAATGTCTAAAATAACGGGGTTCCAAAAAAGAGGTTCGTTGCTATCTACTGAAGATAGTAAAATGTCGAAAATAATGGGTTTTCCAAAAACAGATTCGTTGCTATCTACTGAAGATAGCAAAATTTTGAACAAATGTGTTTTTGAAAAACAAGTTCTTTGCTATCTACTGAAGATAGTATAAAACCAACGATGGCCATTAAAAGCTATATAGTCATAGTGTGTGGATCGCACATGGCGGTATACACATATGTATTATGTTTTTACGTCATTTGTTATCAACCTTTCCCCCTCCTGACAAATGAAATAATATACACGTGTCCGATATTAATAGCAGGGCTGGTGAAAATATCTTATTTTATTAATAAAACGCTGTATGAACAATAACTGCATGTTATGTGTTAAATTACGTTGTTTGTTGTTATTAGAAATGGGTTCCATTACGTCGCATCTTAAATCAGAGTTTATAGTCGATCGCTTTCGCAGTAAAGTAAATCGCGCACATTTTCAGTGTGCAAAATTGAAATGGTTCTTGCACACTGAGCATGTTCGCGATTCGCGTTCCTATAAAAGCGATCGACTATAAATCGAGCTGAACGTTGATCAAAAAGTAGTGATGTCGAAAGAGAGTTTATCGACCCTTATCAACTCATGAACAAGTGACATTTAAAGGTTATAAGTTGTAGACAACTACTCTGTTTTATGAGTGAACGAATGATAAGGATCTTGGCGCACAAACATCTGTGCCAAACAAGCGAGTGTGTCATTCTGGTGTTTCCTCAGCGTGCTGCCTATATTGGCTTCATCATGAGAAGTCCCCGAAAAGTTTTGAGATATTTTCTCAAAGAACCACTGGACTAATAGGCTTGTTTGTACTCTATTTAACGCATTTTTCATGCTGATTCCAGATATGCTCATAAAAATGTAAAATTCAACAATTTTGAATTTTGAAAGAAAATTTGGAAGAGAGGAGAGGGCTAGTAGGCATATAGGCCTAAATTATGTTCGGTAAAAGGTTTGCAGAGACTCTTAAGTTTTTGAGACCTAGTTGTCCTGGAAAGAAGCTGAAAGAAGGCATACATGCAGGACCATGTACGACTGGCAGATTATCAAATGAAACTTTCCCGGCTATAGAGATCTATAGGTAGCCTTTAAGGTAGGGCATAAAGGCTATAATCTTGAAATACAATGGGGGTAGGCCTATTCCATTTAAAATCCACACGACCCCTGTGGAAGATTATGGAAATATCTGCCACAGGAGGAGTATGAATTTCAAATGGAATGAGCATATTAGGCATCTCCTGGGAGGCAGCTCCATTTGAATTGCATACACCTTCTGAGAAAGATTCAACCTGAATCTTCCACAGGGGTAGTGTGGATTTGAAATGGAATAGCCCTATCCGTCGAATGGAATCAATGTTTTGAAATCGCCCAGACCTAAAATCACACACATACTATTAATATGCCCATTCTTGAACAAATTCGTATTCATGAAAAGCCTACATTGTCTAAAATGGCAACAATGAAGATTTAATTTCCATTGAAATAGATGCATATATATAGATACTTTTGTATGACTATATATTTTGATAACAAATTTGGCTCAAAAACGTACCTAATTTTTTCATAGAATTTTATTTTTCTCAATTTGAAGAGAACTACTGCGGCCATTTCAACAGGAATTATTACTCTTACGCTGTCTGCTAGATTTCTAAATTGAATGGTATGGATTCTATAAGAGGATATCGGTAAATAAATAAAAACAAAATGTCTCCTTTCTCGAAAGTTAAGTATTGGTGCTCAGGACTAATGGGGTTTATAATTGCAGGTCAACTTCAAGTGCAGTTTCAGAAATGGGATTTACAAGGGGTTATGTTAAGGGCAAGGCTGAATACGGCTTAATATGAAAATGACCCGCATCATATCAGTTCATATTAGTCTACGCAATATGGGGCCTACCTGGAAGCATGAAGTCTGCATGCCTTCCTCGAGGCAGAAGAGTAAAATCAAATTTTGTGATTTTTGCAGGAATTTGTTATCAGACATAATGAGAATGATCATCCATGAAATACCCTGAAAAGTTTGAAAAAGCCTGAAAAAGCGTGTGAAATGATGCTAAAAGGGACAAAAACGGGCTGAAATTAAACGAATGTGCGGAAATTTGGACCACAAAAAAGCAGGAAATTATCACGCCTGTGTTATGCTAGTTGGATTCCGTGCGTCATCTCCTGCCTGAAAATGTATACATTTAGAGATCGGGTTAGAGATACAAAAAAACATAACAAATAAAAACAAACGAAACATCAACAACGAAACACCAAACAAACAAAAAACAAAAAAACCTATCTAAATGACTGCCTCAAGGAATTAAGGCATGCGGACTTTAGTTGGTTATTACTATCATGATATAATGTCCATGAAGAAACAGGTTTTAGTCTCATTTTCATTTGATGGGATTTACATTGGGGGAAATTGTCATTCCTGGTCACGACTCCACTGGTAAGTAGTATGTATATTTTGCTGTGTAAATATTTTGTTATCGATCATGACCGAGATACTATGCCATGTGAATAATATTTGAAGTAAAATCACTGGTAAGATGAGATGGAAAGTGCAACGGGGGTGGGAGAGGGAAAGAAAGAAAGGAAGATATAGATAATTGGGTATAATGGGAAATGAGATAGGAGAGAAAAGGAGGAAAATAAAGAACAGAGATGAGAGTGGGTGGGAGAGTGCGAAGGGGGAGAGAAAGGGAGAGAGAAGTGGATAGAGAGGGGGAGGAAAAGAGAGTGAAAGGAGAGAGAGAGAGAGAGGCGGGGGATTGAGAGAGACGGGATGAGGGCGGGAAAAGAGAGACGGTTCCCTCTAGATCTAGAGTTCCATAAATTTGAAAATAATATGGACACATGTTTTGGTATTTATACAGCACCTTTTACATCTGTAAATGTACCAAAGCGCTTTACATTTATTCCATTGTCGTTAGAATTATGTCAGCAGCCATACAATGCCCAAGGCATGCTTATACCTCTGGGTGGTGCTCAATGGACAATATTCATAACAGCTCCCCATTTCACCCCTGGGTAGAGAGGCAAGTAAGGTAAAGCACCTTGACCAAGAGCACAACACGATGGCATCTTTTTCTATAATTCCCATGGCCGCCCCTCATATCTTGCAGTCTTAAGTCGCCGTAAAATTCAAAATTATTGGTCGAATAATTCCACTATTGCCAAAACATCTCCATATCTGTGCTTTCACATTTTGTGCTTACTTCCTGAAAAAGCGATTTCCAGAGATATTAATGTTTTACTTATCAGTCCTCCCCTCATTCATCATTCTTCTTGAAGCTGGAAAATATTATCATCCTCTGACAAAAACAAGTTGGAAAAAATAAATTATGCAAGTGACACACTTCTGACATATTTGACACGTTTTGGTCTTGAATTATAAAATAGATCCAATGAATTAAGTATTCTCCTGCTCAATATAAACACACCACAATAAATAAGCCCCCTCTCAACATTTTGTCATAACATCGTAAGGTTTCATTTTGTACCAATAAAACTAAACTGAGCTCAAAAAGAAACTTGTAATTTTCACAAGGTCATATCTTGAAATCCTGTCCATCAAATTGAACCAAAATTACACACAGATTTACTTCAATACTCTACTCTTAACACATGTCAGTAACCAAGCAGTTATCCAACTGACACAACAGCAAAATGCACTGACATGGGACAGCTTCCTGGACCACATTCACAGCCCAGCCCTGTTTCATGAAAAAAAGTGTATGAAAAGCAGAAAGCAGCACCGTTTTATCATCTGTGCAAGGATCTTATGTGCATTCTCACAGATTTTTTGTCCTGGGTGTCAAATGTTGGGCTGTGAAAGTGAAGGAAGTCCAGGAAGCTGTCCCATGATAGTGCATTTTGCTGTTGTGTCAGTTGGACAACTGCTTGGTTACTGACATGTGTTTTGAGTAGAGTATAAAAAATAACCAGACTCACAAAACTGCACAAATTCAAGTCCTTTTTTCATACATAACATTTGATTTATTATGTAAACAAATGAATAACATATAATCTCTATCTATATTACAAGAACATGATTTAGAATATCAAGACTATTTGTATCGGTTATTGGGAACAGGCACATAGTTGTTGTATACAAATATTACTTCAAATCTTTATCTACTACTCCAAAATTGAGATTCAAGTTGCGCACCAAAATTTGCACTTTTTTTAAGATAGAAAAGAACACAAGGGGAAGGGGCAATAACAATAAGCACCATTTAAATAACTTAAAACTTTAACAAACTATACAAAGTATTCCTTGTATGGGTAATTCCAGTTGAAATCCATACACCCCCTGTGGAAGACATGACCTTAATCTTTCACACAGGGGATGCAGGTTTCATACTGAGTCACTCAATCAGGTAACCCCATTTGAAATTCACACTCCTTGTGTGGAAGATTAAGGTCTTGTACTCCATAAAGGGTGTATGGGTTTCATCTAGAATAGCCCTTTTGGTTAGTAACTATAGTATCACTATATTTATACACACTTTACCACTAAACATCTGACCCATGTGAAAGTTTATCTACGGTAATAAATACAAAATTTGCATATTAACAATGTAATTAATCAATAAAATTACTTATATTTGTGCCATCTGTAAAATCTAATAACATTTTTGTGTGTGGGTCTACATTGGCTTATTCCAATTGAAACCCATACACCCCCTGTGAAAGACACAACCTTAATCTTTCACACAGGGAGTGCAAGTTTCAAATGGGAGTTACCTAAATGAGGGACTTACATTTGAAACGTATACTCCTATGTGGGAGATCAAGGTCATGTCTTCCACAGGGGGTGTATGGATTTGAACCGGAATATCCCACTTGAATTTAAAATGGATTTGAAATGTTATAAGCTTTTAAAAAAATGATTTGTGATCACATGATTTGTGATCACATGATTTGTGATCACATGATTTATTAATCTAAGATGTTAACCTTTGAACTTTTAAACATCACAATTCATGCAATAGACATGAACAATAAGATATACCTAGGCCACACAAAATCGGCACATGATATAAACCATGTGGTTTTACTATAAGGCATAACATATAAGTTAATGAAAAACAAGTCACATTCACAATATTGTGATGAAGTTGAGAGTACTTTTAAAAAGTTTCATTATTTACAAATTCTGTCCATTTCTTTTTTGTAGTTGCTATGAACCATTGCAGCACATTTCCCCTGGAAGACATCATTTAACAATCATACATATACTTTTCCATAAAAAGGTTGCATTCACTTCAGACTAACCTGCCCAAAAATTAAATACCTTTTTCTTTCATTATTTTGTTTGTGATTTGTTCCCGTAATCATGGTAATAAGACTGAACAACATTCAATTTGACTCCTGTTGGACCTTTTATGTTGAATTCTGATAAAAAAAGTACTCAAAATTGACTTTGTTAAGCGGACATTTGAAGTTATTGACAAACTACTACAATTCGCTGTAGAAGTACATGTAGTGATGTAACAGGATTAATTACCATAGCAATAGGTGAAAACAATTTTTGAATGTATTGCCCTGCACTACAAGTAGACTGCACTCATCACTTGTCATGTATGTATATGTGTGATCATAGATTGAATACAATACCGGTCTTTTCAAAGACACTATTCATAATGTGCGAGTGAAATGTAATTAATGTGAAATTTCCATAGAATTACGATCCAGGTCTTTATGCCTATTCTTTGATAATCAATGGTGCAATGCAGAATTACATTGTACATCTAGTGCAGGGCAATACATTGAAAAATGTTTTTCACCTATCGATATGGTAATTAATCCTACTACATCACTACTTCTACGGCAAATTGTTAGTGAGACTGGTCATGAGAGATGAGTGAACCAAATACTACACATTTCCCTACCGTTCCATTCTACACCATATTTGACATCTCTGTGGTTTACTCCCACTACATTTTTTTTTTCAAATCATTTTTAAATATACTTTTATCATCTAATACATTCCAAAATGGTACATCTTCACTTGGCTGTTCCAGTTGATATCCATACACCCCCTATGGAAGACATGACCTCAATCTCCCACACAGGGGATGTGAATTTCAAATGGAGTCACCCGTTTAGGTAACCCCATTTAAAATTCACTCTCCCTATGTGGAAGATTAAGGTCATGTCTTCCACAGGGGGTGTATGGATTTTAACTGGAATACCCATTACATGCATAGATTACAATAAAATCATATCATAAAGATACATTGTCTTAAATACATATATAATCAATAAATTACATCATGCATTTTGGCACACAATTTAAGGGGAGGCTTATTTCATTCAATTTCCTTTGTCAAGTAGGGAAAAAATCAGGGATAAAAAATGAACACATAACTTTTTAGCTTAGAAAAAATATCTTTCGGTATATTATTTTGTTCGTTTCAATCAAAGAAAGTCAATATTTTAAGTTAACAAGTAAAAAGTAGAAAGTATCATTGGACTGAACTGACAATGATGGATTGACAATCAAAAGACAGTTACTATGGTTACTGACTATTTCTGTAACTATTTCTGGAACACAAACATGATGGGTAAATTGACTAAATCTATACCTAGTAAAAAATATTGTGATATTGACACAGTGGTACTCTTGCTGTACTTACTACCAAAACATGATTTGTCTAAAATTGAGAAAAGTACACTTCTTTCAAAGTTTGGGCAAAAAAGACTTTTTTGAGCCCGAGAAGACAGGTGAATACAAGAAGACATGTGAAATAAATTGGTAGCAGAAATTGTATATGTGTTTTTACATGCAAATCATACACCAGTGTGTAGTAATGTTTTTCACCTTGTAATACAGTTTGCATTAATGTCACATACGTCACGTAGTAATGTGTCACATAGTGACAAGTAGTAATGTGTCACATAGTGACACACATTTAGTGACACACATTTAGTGACCTACCTACATTTAGTGACATAGTGACACACACAGACATTTATACGAGCATGGTAATTCTGATAACAATTTGTCCATGATCTACTGAATTTAAATTTTTTTTTTTAAATGAAGAATGGTACATTACAGTTTATTAGATCATAAATAGCAAAGTGTCATACACTGATAGTCCAAAGACTGAAGATTAAGTAATTATAACGAAGCATAGCATTTGTTGATAACTATTTGCGTATTCGCATCCGATTGCACTATCAGAAAAGAGAATTAGCTTATATTGATTGGCAGTACTAGCATACAGGACTCAGCATCCCTCTTGGCAACCCTATGGCAAAAAGCGCACCATAGTGTGGGTTCGTTGTCTTTATGTTACTTACACTTTGTTTTTAGATAGCTTTGGAAAATCATGCAAAGAATAAGATGTAGCTAAATGAGTGCATTATGTGTACTGTACAAAGACTTCAAGCCCTAAAGCTGAACTATTATACAAAACTCTGCTAGCACAATTAAATATTACTTATGACCAATAACAGAACTCTGCTACCATTATTAAATATTACTTATGACCAATAACAGGGTGTCTTATAAATATACAAGGTGTTTCAAAAATAACTCTATTTACTTGTACATGCCCATAAAAATCACTGAAAGAAAATTGACCATAATTTTCCTGACAAATTTTAGTACAGGTATCTACAGCTACGGCATGTATGGTTACTTTTGGAACACCCTGTTTCTACCATAGCTTTCTGCAATCTACCTTCAACAGTACTAAAAGTGTATTTCAAATTGCAAACATTTATACAATAATTCATTTTGTTCTTTAAAATATAACAATATTTCATTTACTGTAGATAAAGATGTTGGTTCTCAACATGCTCTCTTATCCCTTTCATATTTCTGGTAAAAAATTCTAAAATAATAAATATATTTTTGTACAATTACCCTTAAATCAAATCCATCTATACTAAAATTGGTTGGTTTCAATTGTTCTATTTTTAACCCCATTGTTGTATACCTTAATGGTACATGCCTAATATGTCTACAGGAAAATTTAAGTAATACAAGTACAGTGGAAACTCATTAACACGAAGTTGTGCAGAATTCAAATTTCACTTCTTGTTATCAGGAGTTCATGTTATCCAGTTCTAATAACATGTGAAATGTATGCTTGGGACTGTCAAACATACTTCTTGTTATCAGGAACTTCATGTTAAGAGGGTTCGTGTTAACGAGTTGCCACTGTAGTGTGTTATAGAAAGCGCAACAAAGAGCAAGCCTTCCCATCATGCACTAGGCTATTCCAGTTGAAATTCACCCTCCCTATGGAAGACATGACTTAATCTTCCACACAGGAGTGTGAATTTCAAATGGGGTTACTTGAATGTGTTACTCCATTTGAAATCTGCACCCACTGTGTGGGAGATTAAGATGAATGTCTTCAATAGGGGGTGTATGAATCTCAACTGGAACAGCCCGTTGTTTCAGAGCCTTTATAACCAGCACATAATCTGTAATTTTGCCAAAAGACAATAATTATTTTCAACTACAAGGTTTGGGGTAGTCACTGTGAGATGTATGCATGTTCTATGAATACTACCGACTACCCTACAAGTTTCCAGGCATATCTCTGTCATCATGCTCAATTTCAGCATTGCATTATGGGTAGACTTGAATTTCTGCTGTGATAGAAAGGCATTATCCTGTAATCTTGTGAACATTCTATATTCAAAAGATTGATGAAATTTCACATAATTGAAACATCATATTCATTAATATTATCATCATGAATGCTATTCCATTCAAAATTGACCCTCCCTTGTAAACATCTAATCACATGCTCTTCTCATCTCATAGAAGAAACTTTTTAAATTTTCATAATAGTTCTGAATAAAAACCTTGGCATAAGTTTGCAATTTTAATGGGAGTGTGAATTTAAAATGGAACAGCTCAACTGTGTAACCTACATAATTATTATGGTACCGTGGATAAAATCATTGCAACTTCCTACATTACTCTACACTATATCTTGCACATTATTCATCAAGGTCTTAATAATTCAGGTAGATCTATCTATGATTTTGAGAAGTACTTTTACTTGGATTCACACTGGCAGTGAAAAAATACTATTTGCCTGGAAGAGTTCATTTGTTATGGAAGTTTTGGGTAATTGTGGAGAACAGTCATGGACTTGAGAAAGATTTTTGATGTTTGTTTGTATATAATTTTCTTATAATTACAACTCTCACAAACAAAAGAAAATAATATTGAACATTTAAAACCATGAACAATATTGATTACTTGTAACACATATAGTATTGATTATTGAATTCAGATGAAGGAGTTAAACTTCCCCCAGTTTATGATGCCCTCATTAAAGATGAACACTGCATGCCTGGTATATTATTACACTCTGGCAAAGATGCTGGTGGGTTGTGGTTACAACCAGTGTTGCCATTACCTTGATTTAACCACCAAATTGGCCTACTTGAAGATTGCTTGTCCTAATCATGCCCTAATCGACCGAATTTGGGCTACTTTGCAAGTATGAGGCTGTGGTTGTCTTTATGATATAATTTGTTTAGGCAAAGAGTTTTACAATTTATTTTTATGACCATTTACTAAATAGTTGATACATGTCAGAAATTCAAGCATTTGTGTGATTTCTTGGTCAAATTGATAAAACCACTGAAATATTTGGGCTAGTGCATCCTAGCAAGCTGATTTGCCGCACCTTGGTGCTGAACAGTTATGGCAACACTGGTTCAAACGGTCCAATAAGAGGCAAGAAACTGACTGCTATATGTAACAATAATGACTGCCATAGGCTAGAGTTGGTATACAGTTTAAAAAACGGGCGGTTCCTTAATGTATCTAAATTTTGAGTTTATCCTTTGTGTAAAACTACACAGAATTAGCCTAGCATGGAAATCTTCTATTGGAAGGATTGCACAGCTTTATTCCGTAAGCTGCTTATAATTTATCAGCTTACGGAATAAAGCTGTAGTAATGAATATCTTACACCAAGGATACACTTAACTTTCTTCAACCATATATGTGATGCGATCAAGCAAAATCAGTCAGTTTCTGATTGGATAGTCAAAACATTTACAAAGCTGCATTTTGCAGAAAACCCCATTGAAATTGAACAACCAGTTCCAAAGATGTGAGCAATTAAAGAGTTTCCAAAACAAGACGAAACAAAAGGAAACATTTCCTTTGTTTGGCTATATCTCAAAATCAATATTTCCGAGTTCCGACTGATTTTGCTTGATCGCATCACATATGATGGTCTTGTCTACATCAAGGGAAAATTTCATAAAAAGTTGTAATGCATATTATAGCCAGTGTTGTACACACATGTGAATCATGAACTTTTTTGGCCGGTGATATCATTTGTTTACATCAAGTCGACTTGGAAGCAAATTCTGGAATACAATAAAAGGCATCAGATAATCAGAGCAATAATCTTACAAGTTAGTAGCCACTAGCCAGCTTTTAGGTTAGCAGTCATCATTTGCTGTAAATAAGCTTACAAGTGGATCATTTCGCATGGCAATTCCAGTTGAAATCAATACACTATCTATGAAACACATGACCTCCCACACAGGGGGTGTAGAAGATGTAAAAGCAGCCAAAAAAAAAAATGATTTTCATTATTTAAATTAATATATTATGGAAAAATAACACTTTGATGTTTTGCAAATGTTCATTCTACAAATCACATAGTTTGAAAACATGCTTGATTTATTGTTGTTATTGAGTTATGTACGTTTTACAAAAAAGTTGTTGTTTCAGCCCTCTTTACAACATAACTCAAGAACCACAGGACCTGGAGGACAAAAGTATATCTGTGATATTTGAATTCTTCTACAAGCTCGTTATGAAATGATCAAAGCAATTTTTTCCAAAGCTCACTACCATTCGCAAGATGCTGTGAACTACCAAATCGCAACAGTTTAAAATAGTTGCTAACCTTAAGGTCATGTCATCCATAGGGGAGGTGTATGGATTTAAACTGGAACAGCCCTGAGCAGTAATGTAGTTCCAATGATCCCTTTTTTATATTGTATACATGTTGTTTTTTCCATGATGCTATCATTCATTCATGCATAGTTTTTGTAATTTTAACAACTCCTCCTTTGTTGGCTTCATCTTCGTGACAAATGAATGTCCCAATATTATGCACTTCCAAATGCTTACATGCACAAGATGAATTGCATACTTCCTTACATGCATCATGGTTGGGAAATTCGACCCAAATGTACGCATGCAGCATCACTCCCCCACCCATTGAATTGTACATAAATATGGTTACTTCATGTTAGAAATATCTCTCACAGAGGGAGTATGCATTTTAAATGGTATGAACATATTAGGCAGCTCCATTTGAATTTCATACACCCTCTGAGAAAGATTCAACTTGAAAATCTTCCACAGAGGGCAGGTGAATTTCAAATAGAGTTGGTTCATTCTATTTGAAAATCATAATCCCCCTGTGGGATATATTTCCAAAATCTTCCACAGGGGGAGTGTGAACTTTAAATGGATTAGAGTCCATTGTTGCATGTTTTACTTGAATATTGCACATTAATTTGGATAGTTAGATGGTGCATGTGCAATAGTGCATTATGAATATTCATGATTGTGGTTTTTTTTCAATAATTTTGTTGAAGGGCTGATCGCATGATGTATTATTATGAAATATAGGTTATAATAAGTGATATTAATATTCGGTTAGTATGATTGTCTTTCAAATTTTTTTATTGAAAAGCTTATGAATATTCCGCACTAGTGGTTGTCAAAGTGAATCGGTTTGCAAATCTGTGTATGTGAAATTCACACAGCAATTTGACTAGTAAATAACAAAAATGGTGATCAGTGCAAGCAGACGATTTTGTCTTACTTTGCAAAACCGAGATTTCATCAACACATATCGCTCTTGGAGCACTAGGGTTAGGGCTAGTTCACCAGGGTTTAGGGTTAGGGAGCACTATGTGTTGATGATATCTCAATTTTGCATCATACTATGGAATGCCATAGCAGGGAACCAAAGCTGTGAAGATGATGCTGCACATACTGGATGTCGATGCTTTGTGGAGTTCTCAGAAACAGGGCACCAGTTTGAAATGTCAATAGAGATTTTAGGATTCATGGCATACCAACTTAGAGTGGTTTATTGACCCTTTGCACGGTCAGCTCAAAATGAGGTTCTATTTTCAAAGTGTGAGTTGTTTGTTTGTTTGTTTGTACACAGTGTTTCCTCTAAGAATTTTGATGTTGCATCAATTTGACCATTTATTGAGATTTTTGGTCTGACGAATTTTTTCACATTATGGTAAACTGGGGCTTAAGCTTAACAAACCCCTTTTTGCCATATTCTACCTGGGAAGACTTTGCACCAATTCTGACGAGTCCCTGTCCCAATCGCACCCAACACAGCCTTAGTGGAATCATTGTTTGTACGCCATTCATATGCATGCTTTAATTACCGCGTAAGCCACGTGAAAACATTCTAGCGCATTATGTACATGCATACAAGTAAAGCGCAAAAAAAACAAAAATGTCTTTTTGAAATGCCATTTTGTGCAAGCATTTGCATATAGAACCTTGTTTTTGGTAACAAGATGGCAGATCAGTATTTTCTTCAATGTTTTTAACTTTGATAAAGCACCTACAAATGCTGGTGACTAACTCTTTTTTAGGACAAAGGAACAACTGAATTATTGATCCTTTGTACAATACTGATTATTGAATGCTTAAATGAGCAGTGGAGACTCATCACATGGAAACATGGTAGTTGTTGAAATCTCACATTTAAAGATAATTAGACAAATATGCATCATCAGACATCAATGTTTGAGATGTCATTTGAAAGCAACAAAGCAGTTCTTCAACTTGCTTAGGAAATCTAAATGTACATTTTCAAAGATAACTGCCACGTTTTGATGTGATAAGCCTCATATTTGGTAAAATTAGGCCCTTGAAGCAATGAAATGATGCCAGTAACACCCAAATATCTTTGGATGTAAAGTGATGCACCAAGTAAAACAACAAAAGTACCGTATACCACCTAATTAGCAATCCAGAGATGTGTTTCACTAAACTTTTAGCACATCTGAGCCGAAGTAATGTGCTTCTGTTATAAATCCATATTATTTAAATAATTTGGTTCACCTCAAGTTTGGCAGTGACGTCAATGCTCTTTCGCGGTTGCGCCCCAAGCATGCTGTCAAAGCGCCCCTGTGCGAGTGCGTGTACACTCAGGGCGTTTCACTTTATGCAAGCGAAATACGCACCTACTACCAAACTTGAGATGAACCAAATTATACAATGTGTGCCATTCGTATATCGGTAGCTTACACAGTTTTCATGATGTGTCGTAAGTGTTAGTGAAACACTCCACTGGTGCATGAATGGCTATTCCAGTTGAAATTGTAGATTACAACTAATAATCGTCCAAAGGGTGTATGGATTTCAACTGAAATAGCCCAAGTCACCTGCAGAAGCGTTTAACAATTACCATATTCTGAAAGTCAAACATTGCATTTTTCGTGCAAAACAATGTTGTAATTCAAGAAAAATAATTAGTATCCCTAGAACAAAGAGACAATTTTGCTGTTATTCAAGTAGCATTTTGTACCCTTTTTCATGCTAAAAGTGCATTGAACAGACGCAAGTTAGAAAACGAGGCAATAATTAGGCAGTATACGGTACTTTTTTAACAATGCCAAAAGTCCCTCATTAGTGGTGTAAATCTTTCATACAATTTGCCATTGCCATTCAAGAGGCAGCTGTATTTAACTCACAGAATTAGAGAAGGAGAAACGGGACTCCATATACCGCCATGTACAATCGCGCCGTTAGACATGGGGTGAAAATTGGTGGTTTTCGGGTCCTTGTCGACGGTGCACGGAGACAAATGACAACAATTCCGCGTCTCATCTTTAGCGTCTTCGTATCGCGTGCAGGTCGCATCAAGTGCATCTCTTATATGCGCCCATCATCCATGTCGCTCTTGCATGACAACGATTGCCTCGAGCGCATTCCGAGGGAAACCGAATATCCCCATTTTGCTTGTATCAAGATAGCGGTCGAGTCCCGGTTCTCCTTCTCTAATTCTGTGATTAAACTTTAAACTCTTTTTCTTTCATGTTCATGTGATGTTAGTTAACCTTAACCCTCTGAGCACTACCTGCCGATCTAACATTGCCTCTGATTGGTCAATTACATGATATCTTCACTTTAATCACCAATCAGAATGGAGCTTTGCAAATAATTTGCCCCAATTATTTTGTGTGGTGAAATTATTCTAACAATGTTGCTGATTGGTCCAATTGATAATGAAAACTTCTTTTTGGCCAATCGGCAGGTAGTTCTTATGGGGTTAAACCTGCTTTCAAATGCTTGTGAGATAAATATAAAGCTATTACTACTTACATCTCAAGTTCTGAAACAAATCAAACAAATACATGAATTAAAACATTTTTCTAAAATAGTTGCACTTGAAATTCGAAGAAAATACAGACATTTATAGAGGCTGTAAAAAGGAAGCATGTGTGATGACAAACAGCTGTATGTGACACAATCTGATACACTCAGACCAAAGTTGGATATTTTAAAAATTAAGATATTACCATTACTAACTTGCTCCAAACCTAAACGTAATGCTATGCGTGCTAGTCATAGGCTTCAACATAAAAACTTTTGAAATATTTTCTCAAAATATCAAGAGCTACCTCAAAAACTGCTGAACTAATACTAGGCTTGTTTGTACTCATTTTAATGCATTTTTCATGTTGATTTCAAATATGGTCATAAAAATTTACAATTCTGAAATTTTTGAAAAAAACAAAAATTGAAAATTGAAATTAGAGTTTATTAAGATAAAATCCATAACTCTCTGGCACACTTGGTTGCAAATTATGAACGTTTACATGTCCATTTTCTTATTTTTTTTACACTTTTCACTCCTTAAGTTTGTCTACATCTCAATTTCATTATTGTCAACTTTCGTCTGATTGGATCAAATTGTGTCACACATGTCGTCTGCATCACATACTGTCATATCTCAAAAGGCTGCCTTGTGTGAATTTGTGTATTATTGTCATCTAATTGTGATGAGATCAAAGATGTTTTACTTTAGTAAAACCTAGATAAGCTGATGCCTATACTGATGCACGGCAGTGAACGTAACCGTTCGGCTGAAATCCAGAAATGACGTCATTTGTTCTGGTGCTGCCACTTCCGGTAACGGGAGAAGAACATGCCTTTTGCAAACAAAATGGCCGACTCGTCGCGGCCCCTTTCCAGCGAAAATACAGCTTATTTAGCCAATGTGAACATGGGTCATCGCCAGAAATATTTTCCTATGCATATTGGACTAACACCTCAGCTATATGGTATTTCACGATATAACAGTAATTAAAAGAAAACTGCAAGCGTTCGTTCGTCGGATGTTTGACGAACTGACCAGCTCTAATGCGTCACTATGTAAACAACATAGAGGTATAAATAATTAATTAGGTAATACCAAATATGGAGGTATCCAAAAGTATGCTAATTAGAACAGGTTAGAAGGAACGACGAATCAGAATACGATCCTGGTATCCAGTTCTACGCAAATGAGTTGAAGGAGGTTACGTGAACATGTAAACTTATGCGACTCTTGTGTATACCGACCTCTGTGGATGAGATACACTGCAAAATTAACTTTATATATTAATTTCGAGGTATAATCACAATATTACAATTTCATGTCCATTCATAAAAGAAAGAAGCATGTTAAAATATAAAATAATATGAAATACAACAATAATAATAAAAATCACACAAGGCAGCCTTTTGAGATACAACAGTATTTGATGCAGACGACATGTTTTACTTTATATAAGCACATCATATTTTGGTTAAATAGGTAGTATCTACTTTTAAAATTGGTATAGTCTTACACCATGTAAGTGTGCATAGTGTCTCAAAAAGGGCACTTTAATAAGAATCCAAATTAAATTACTCGTATCACAAATCTAGTAACATATTCTTCCCAATGGGTATCAATGCCAACAAAAAGATAACTTAGTATGATTTTACAAAGCATTAAAAATATTCATGAATTTATGAGTACCATGGGTTTTGGCGCACCCAGCGGATGCGCACGCCGGCCACGTCTGTTCTGATTTTGATGGAGGCTGCCTCGGCTGCTCTGACGGTTTCCTTGACGGCCTGCATCAGGTTCTGGGCGTTGCCGACCAACATTTCAGTGGCTTCCTGGTCTTCTTCGGAACCTGGAGGTTAAGACAAGAAAGCAACAAATGCAGTTTGAGAAAGAAGTTGGCGAATGAATATTCAGGGTTCCAACAGATTTAAAATTCTATGATTCTCCAATTATATAGATATATTTTGCATGCGTTTTGACAAACACAGGGGCAATTTTGCAACAATTTTCTTTCTGCTGCGTCAGAAAAACAACTACAAAATGTCAAGAAGAACAAAGTCACAAAAAGGTGATCAATTGTACGATAAATCACAATGCAGTGTCTCAGCGTCATCGGACTATATATACTGAACTGAAGTGTCTCTAACCAGTTTACTTCTGTACCAAACATGGTTACTTTAACAGTGGACACAAGAATCTTGACTGGGTTGCTATGGTAGGGATCCTAGGGTTAGGGTGTGGAGGGCATTGTGTAAGGTTTTTTTTATATAGAGCGTCTCGTCTGAAATACCATGTTGGATTTTGCAGTGGCATTCAAATCAGTCCGTTTGCGTCACCAGCGTACGGACAGATTGCACTTCCATGTGTGTCCCGCGGGATTAGGTTAGCATGTGTGATTCACATCGGCAACTACAAAATCCAATATGGCGTTACACTCAACTTGAGAAGAGACAGACTACAGTTATTCCTAGTTTACTACTCACCTTGTGCACCCAACATGGTTGCTTTAACAGTGGACAGAATCTTGAGTTGTGTTGCAATGGTAGGGATCCTATGGTTAGGGTGTGGAGGGCATTGTATAGTTATAGGGTATTCTATAGTTATTCCTAGTTTACTACTCACCTTGTGCACCCAACATGGTTGCTTTAACAGTGGACAGAATCTTGAGTTGTGTTGCTATGGTAGGGATCCTCTCACAGACTTGAAGCAAGTTCTGAAACACAAAATAAGCACAAGATACTTAGTGGTTGCACAGATTAAAGGAAGATAGTGCTAAAGTTTGCATTAATGTTAGGTTTAAGGAGAATATGTGTTTTTCTGTGTTATTCCAACCTACTCCACTGGCAAAACTTTCATCACAATGTGGTCCAAGTCTGCAATGTCTGTAATGGACTCCCAGAGTCACAGACTACCACAAACTACAAACAGTCAAAAGTCTCAGCATCACCCGTTAATGAGGGCCAATCGTTCCATGAAGTGCGACAGATGAAACTGCAATGCACATACTGCATATTTTTAGGGTCTTACGCAAAGACACACAAATTATACTCGATCCAAAAGTATACATTTTCAGATAGGAAATGACACAAGGAATCCAACTAGCATAACAGATTCCTGCAAAAATTAACTGTTTTTGAGAAAATCTCATAATTTGGTAAGGTATACAGACTATATCTATCTATTGCGTAGGCATGCAAAGCTGGCATGATTGTTTGACATACATGATTGAACAGCTTTCATGAATATTCACAGCATAAAAAGTGCCAATGATGATGGCTCTCAGTCCTTCAAGAGCCACATGCACCAAGATCTTTCAGCATTCTGAAGTAGCAGAGGATTCTCTGACATATTCCTAAGCTAACAACTGATTGGCCCATGAGGATTGCTCATTTAGTGCTGTGGCTGTATATATGTGTTTATCATACCATCAAGTAGTTTCATATTTTTCAATGGATAAGCGCCCCAATTTACTGACATGATATATCTCGTATCATACCTGCTGAGCGCGTATGTGCATGTATCAACATAACACACCGTATGGACATATGCATGCGTGGCTCTGCATGACAACTCGCACCATGACTTGCACAGCAGTGATTGTTTCATAACAATCATGGCAGTTCAATAACAGGCTACAAGCCAGTGTACCCACAATTGAAACATAGATTTCACTGAGATTTGCCATTCCAAATAATACAGAGAGCAAACATGGTAGCTTTTCTGAACTAAATTGGTATTACAACTACGCAACTTACCAATTTGATGCGTCTATCAGTACATTTTTGAGCGATATCCCTCGCATGTTTAGTGACTTCTTGAGAGGCTTTAGCAATAGCCTTGGCACAATCTATCAAATCCTTCTTTGATCCACCCTCTCCCCTGTAACAAAAAAAACCCACAGTTATAGAATGATACAAGAAGGAATATGGCATTGTTTCTACATGAAAAAAAAACAGTTGCAAATTAACTATGCAGCTCAAATGAAGTGTTCTGTTGCAAAATGTGATTTTTTTTCTATCCATATGCTATCTTAATATATTTGATTTTACATACTTGCTTTCTTTGAAAGGACAATATTCTAAATTTTAAAACATTTTTCTCATTAACATACTACTGTTGCTTTCAAATGCTGCAACATTTGCACTCTTAATGTGTGAAGTTTACACCATGCAGACAGTTACTACCCAAGTCCACACTGATCTGGATTTCAAAAGTCCACATTAATGCAGATAAATCCTGTGTGGAGTGCCCCATTGGGCTGTTCCAGTTCATACACCCCCTATGGAAGACATAACCTTAATATTCCACACAGGGAGTGTGAATATCATATCATTATGGGTTTATTACTCAGAAAATCAAAATTGTAAATGAGAAACATGTAATAATGACTTAGGCACTTTGGTTACGAGGGTGACGATATGGAGTCACACATTCAGGTAAGGTCATTTGAAATTCACACCCTCTGTGTGGAAGACGAAGATCATGTCTTTCATTGGGGGCGTATGCATTTAATCTGGAATAGTCCATTGTCCAACTTACCTAACATGTTTGCTCATCTCTGCCATCAATAAGGCCATCTTCTTGGCAGCTTGGATCAGGTCATTACCTATACTAGACCACTTAGGTCATGTCTTTCATTGGGGGCGTATGCATTTAATCTGGAATAGTCCATTGTCCAACTTACCTAACATGTTTGCTCATCTCTGCCATCAATAAGGCCATCTTCTTGGCAGCACGGATCAGATCGTTACCTTTACTAGACCACTTCTGGGCTTCCACATGGAGTTCATAGGCAGCTATGGCAATGGGTTGTTCTGATGATGGTTTAGCCATGTACACATCCTCATCCTCTGGGGGTGGTGGTCTTGGAGGGGGCATCTGGCCGCTAGGCAATGGTGGCCTGGGTGGAGCTGATTCTGTATGAATACAATAACGTAAATGTGGTTTAATATTGGTCAAATTTAGGATGGGCAATTTTATTCAAAACATAATGCAAAACCAAATTTCATTTGACAAATTTTTTGAAATTACATGTGTGTGAGCAACAAAAACAGAAAAAAAAGAAAGAAAGATAAAAAATTATGACCAGACAAGCAATTGTGTTATGCATTTGGGGTTCGAAACACAGATTATCAAGGATAGCAGTTTTTTTTTAACTTGGTCAACTTATTTAGGGTAGTTTTCAAAATGTTTGTAAATTGAGTCCATCAAGGATACATTGTTTGGCCAAAAACTTGCTTTTTGGTGTCCATTTTTCTTGTCATGGGGATATTAGGATTTTTGTCAGTTGGAAATCCACACATGCTATGGAAGATGAAAGGTATGACCTTAATCTTTAACACAGGCTACTTGGATGGGATGCTCCATTTGAACTCCTCTCGCACACGCACTCTGCAGGGCAAAGCACAATGGAAATTGCCATAATTCATGTGCATACTGTCGGGCAATGACGTCACATGTCAAGTGGTCTATACTTCCAGGCGGCTGGGGGCCAGCTAAAGTGTGGGTGGAGTCTATAGAGAATGAGTCATCCCGCAAATTCTAGCAATCCGCATATCCGGTAATCCTGCCAAAAAGTTGGGGTTGTGCAAGAAAACATGTACGATAGAACTTTGATAAATACAATATAGCATCTCAACAATAAAAAAACACATGAATTGAATCAGTCTCTTACCCAGTGACATGTGGCTCATGTCTGGCACAATATCTTCCATGGGTGGTGGAGGTGGTGGCGGAGCCTGGTGCATCAGTATGGCATCCTTAACATCACCAACAGAATCCATTACCTATATCACAAAATCAACAATCACTCACAAACTGAATTGATGAAAATAAACAAAATATCCCTGTATACAGGGGTTGAGCTGACCTACAAAATGTTTGGATACTTCTAGGCAGGTAAATATTCCTCCATTCTAAAATAAAGTTTTAATGGGTGGTGATAAAAAGTTGATAATAATGGGTACTGGACCCAAAATATCTTTATAAAGATATTAAAAAAGCTAACACTGCCTTAAAGACTGATATAGCTACTCTATATAAAGAAATATGGATTTATTTGTCAGTAAAAGTTGATGGACCATATGGAATGAAAAATGCTACCTATACATAGTTTTAACTGATGGGTGGTACTGATGTGTATGTGATGATTTCATTGAAAATAGGAAAGTTACATAGTTGATATTGACCTAACAAAAGTAACCCTTCTGATTTATGCCAAAGCAAATTAATAACATGCTCAGCTTTTATTGACAATAACAACATGACAAAACTTGCGTTATTTGATCAACAAGAATTTAATGCCTTGCTTTTGTATTGGCTGCTTTAATGAGACCCATCATAATCATTTGAAAGTATGTCAGCAAATTGATTTTGATCTCTCTCTCTCACTTGAAAGTTCTTCAGTAGTTGGTCAGCACATGTACCAACATGTATTTTTTTGTAACCAGACTCAAGGCACATGAATTAAACAGTGTGGGAGTTTTTAGGCACTGAAGTACTGCTCTTATTTTGATACAAATGGGATATTTCAGCTGAAATCAAAACACCCCCAGTACCTTAATTTCCCACACACAGAGTGTGTATGTGAAAGATCAAGGCTATGACTTGCATAGGGTGTTTGAATTTCAATTGCAATTTGGTCCAATTCATGTACGACTTGTAACATTCCATATTATACAAATATTGACTGCTATGAGGGGCATGGTTAAAATTATAGGCCCAAGGTGATGTCAAAACCATGACTATGCCCGAGGCGTAGCCGAGGGCATAGTCATGGTTTTTAGATCACAGCGGGCATATAATTTTAACCATGCCCCGAATAAAAAGCAGTCAGTATTTGTTTTATATACCAAAGCTTAAGATTCTTGTCATCTGTTTGGTTAAAAGCATCGATTTTGGGAAGAGAAATTAATAGTTTCAATGCGAACGGCACACAGATTACAATCTGCGATTTCTGCGTAATTATAGCGCGTGAAAACATTAACGCGTGCGTAATATCATTTTACGCTGGGAAAAACGCGCAGTTTGATCGTGACGCACGTGACCGGTCCATACTTTATTTCCATGGACCGGTCCATAGTTCATTTTGCGGGCATAGTTAATTCAATGACTGCACTTTCAACCAATAAGATGACAGGAATCTATATATGAGGTATATAATAGCAAATATGGAATATCTTGCACTGAATTTGGCTCATTTCATATCATTGCTAGGAAACGAAGCTTATTCTGTATTGTTGTTTCAACAAACTTGCCAAACCATCAAACATACAAGACAAAATTCATAGTACGTCATTTAGGCCTACCTTTTTGAACATTTTAAAATGCTGACATCACCCCAAATGACTGTGATGGGTTTTTACTTTTATTTCTTTTACACTTTTGCAACATTGATCATTTTGAACAAAATTAAGCTTTTTTAGTCACAAATTTAAACATTGTGTCATTTAGACGAGCTTGTACACTTTTTAACCATTTTACAATTGTCAGTAAATTGTGAAAAAGCTCAACATATACCGCTGTGCTTTATAAAATATAAATTTGCTTTAACATAGGGGTGTGTTTGATCGCTGGAGGGTGCTCCATGAGAATAAATAGTTGATGACATGAAGATGACTTCATGCTCTATAGGAATGATGAAGTACTCATGGATGACAGTCGAAAGCTTTCTGCAACAGTGCTACATGATTTGGTGTAGGTAAAAAACTGCACACAGGTACATGCAATGGTTAATAATTAGACAACAAAAAAACAACCCTGCTCTACAAGTGGACAGACCTTTAAAGTAGAATCGGTCTGTCGGTTTTTAGCAAATTACTCCAATATTCACCGAAATTTATAAATAAATCGCAATTTTTCCCTTGCTTTTTCAATTAAAATAAATCTACTTTATGCCTAAGCAGGTAAATTAACATGCATAAAGCAAATTAAAAAAAATGGTCTGTCAGGTCCATAGAACAGGATTTTTTTTATTGCCTTACTGGAGAAAACATTCACAAACCTGTAAACAATACAAATCGTAAGTAATAGTTCACACAGGGTAAATGTACTTTCCAATGAGTGATTATGAGGGTAAGAGGGGAAAAAAGATGAAAAACTGGGTAAAACTTGTTTATTTTAACAAACAGTACAATTCACACATTATCCTGCAAAAAATGTTGGTATGAAAAGTGCAGAATTAGTATACATGTGGCTAAATTTCTATAAAACAAGTTATTTCAAGTTTTTGTAACAAACAATACATGATTTACTACATACAGTATAAGTTACCGACTACGTGTGTCTACTTTTTACAGAATTGTGTACTCAAAATCAAGATGCAGACTACAGCATGCATATTACAGGAACATTCTTCGCTACATAGAATAGAATTAAAGCTAAACGGAATGAACATGTTAAATATAATGTCAATACAATACAGATGAATGTTCCTGTTTGGGAAAAATTAAGACATTATTAGTACATGATATGTATGATGATTGGAGCTGTGTACCGGAGGGCCGGAGTATAGTATATATCAAACGCTACTTAAAGAGAATAAAAAGTGTATTTTGAAATTGTACTACATTATTGAAAACAAGAGTACTGTGGTACTGATTAAGATACCCATGTTGTTACTTAAAACCCAATTAGTTTACTATTAAGAGACTAAATAGCGAATTTGGAACTTATTGTGATAAAGAAAAGTGGAAATGGGGCTAAGTTTCTATAAACATTTTAGCACTATCAAATGTACAGCAAGTTGAATGTTTTTTTATTTTAAAAAGACATAAAAACAACTTTCATCTCTGTGGAATTAGTTTTGCTAGTCTTGTTTTTTTTTTTTGTTCTGTTAAATGTGTTTATCTAAATTGGCTTTAAAACTATTGATACTCATATATCACTAGATAAATAATATTTTCAACTAATCAGTCTAATCATGTGATGACCATCAAAACCAGAACAGTGTTTCTAGATCTGATCATCAATGTAAAAGACCAAACATTGTTCTTGAAAAAACAACATGTACCGCACATTCATACCTAACCTTAACTTTGGACTATCCAGATAAACATTTATAGAATATATTATCATAATTTTATTCGAAAAACTTAAAACTGAAACAATTGCTAATTTATAACCACCCTCAATTTGCTTGTATTTGACATGCTTGTTATAATTGCTTAATAACAACAAAACCTTAGTGGGTGGATGCACCCTGGTTGCAGAAGCAGGAGGTGGAGGTGGCATTATTGGTGGTGGTGGGGCGGTGAAGCTAGGTCCTTGTTCTTGGTGTTGTGTTGCCTTCCTCATACCATTAGGGTCCTGGCCAACCAGTGAAAAAAAAAGGAGCACAAGAAAAATTGATGTTAGTAATAACATTATACAATACAGGGTGGACAAAATGTCAGTACAATAATTATAATTATATCCCATATGTCTATTGTGGTAACCATGTTTTTTTCTTCTTTCTTCTTAATTTGGTGTAAATTTTGGATTCCAGAATAGTTTGAGATGTCATTAAAAATCTTGGAATTAAAAGCTTGGAAATGAAGCTTAAAGAACAGATTTACAGAACTGTATTTAAAAATCTAAGCTTCTAGAACATACCTTTGTTTACTTTTATCTTCAAAATTTAAGCTTTTAAAACAGATTTTGAGATAATCTGTGACTACATTTGGGATATTTGTGACTAGCTTCTGGGACAGATTTTTTATTTTATCATATCACCAGTTTAAAAAAATTGCAATGATGATCACAAACCATGATATAATATGAAATATGCATGTCAATATGAAATGTTTATGTACAGATGAGGATAAAGCTTTGAATATAGATTTTGGAATAAATATTACAAAACAGTTGCGATTACAATTTTTGGACCACATTAAAAACAAAAGACGCACAATTAACATTCTTTGCCATTATGGAATCAGTTCTTACAAGTTGTTACACATATATACAGGCATGCGTTTGCTGCATGCAAAGTAGTGTCTGCATTGCATTAATGCTAAAATAGTGACAATTTCATTACATTTTGCATACAGAAGCTTATTTTCACATTTAATCATAAAATTCATAAACGATTATTTGATTTTTTAAACACTTATTCTGCTTTATTACGAGTGAAAACCATGCTGATTAGGATTGGCACACGGTATAATTAAAGGGTTCACAGGTCAGGGGTTCAAGGTTCAAAGGTCATTTGTGAAATGTAATACACAGCAAATCCATGTTTTATACATAACAGTGCAGCACCTACAGGTTGGCGTGGTGGAACTCTGGGTTGATAAGAGAGCCCTGCATCAGTCTGTTGGGTGGAAAACGAACACGTCATTAGCAATTATTTCACAAAAAATTGAAATATTTTGTTCTGATTTTAGTACAATTTAAACTTTTAATACTTTACTACCGATTTAGCTTAAAAAAATATGAAAAAAAAAGCTAAATAACCTATATCTAACATTTAGATAACCAAGATGGATTAAAAATAGCAAAGTTTGATAATATTCACGAAATATGGTTGTCTGTGACTAGGATTCCCTGTTATTAACCAATTCCATAAAAAACAAAATATATACAAAAACAAAAAACCCGCTATCTTGCTGCTTGAGTTATTTTAGAGTAGAGTGAAGCAGTTGCAAAATATCTTGTAACAACTAGCATATTAGGGGATTAATAAAAGATTACATTCTAAAAACCTTGGACAAGCATTACCAAAAGTTAATAATACTTAAGTTGAAAGAAGTTAGTTAAATATAATACTTTTTTTTAATAAGAAAATACTTGATAAAAACAATCACTTGTGCAGTATCTGATGCTAAGTAATAGGCGCACAAGATTATTGGAGTCAATCGTAATTCAAAATTAAATTAAAACCAGGCAAGAACAAAATGAACCAAAAATAAATAAAATGCTGGTTACTCTTTCATATAACAATAATATTAAAGATATAAATTCACAATCTTGAAGGGAAGTAAAAAAACTTATAATTAGTATATATCAACCATCAATTATCTTATATCTAGCAAACTTAATACTTTGCTTATTTAAGTGCATATTAAGTTCAACCTTTGGTGTCCAATTGTGAGTAGAATCAGGGCTTGGTGGTCTAGCAGGTGGTACAGGCCCAGGGTAGGCCAACGCTTCCTCCAGGGTTGGTTGTCTCTGTAAACGTCATGCCAAATCAAGCGTTAGTACAAAATGGTGGCAACACCAAGGTGACTTATAATAATAATTTAAAAAAAGTAGTATCAATGCAAGAAAATTAATTTTTAAGAATTCACAGAGATGTGGTGACATCCTAATTTCATTCTATTAGCAACAATCAATTAAATGCATATAACAAGATATTGAAGGCACTCATACTGATTTGTGTAAGATTGTGTGACTTAATTAATTATAATAGACCATTTCAAATCAAGATCGGAAAAGTTCGGTGAGCTGTATTTATTCAGTAAGCTAGGGAGTCAAAATGGCGAACAAGAGATGTCATGAATCACGGTACCCTTTTGAGCGAAAATACTGTTTATTTAGCTAATGTTAACATGTGGTCATCAGTTAAAATATTTTCCTAACATACTGAACTAACATCTCCTCTATTTGGCACTTCGTAAAATGACAGTAATGGAAAGAAAAGTGCTAATGTTTGTCAGTTTTTGGCACTTGGACAAATTGACACACGTGGCAATATAAACATCAATCTCTTACACAAGACATAACTCACGCTCGATCGTGTCTTTTATGTTACACATTGGAACTCTGCACTACATGTGATGCTGAAGAGGCACCGATTTATATGCAAGCATTCAGGAAATTACTTCATACTTCGGGTTTGATCGGAATGAATCGATTTGAAAAGGTCTATTAAGCTTCATTCTGTGCCTTCCGTTGATCCATATTATGCAAAATGCAATAATCCATAATGCAAGACCATTTTGTCATTTATACATGCGATTCCCTTCAAGTTAACTGAACTCATTCGGATTAAAAATTAATCAAGTTGTTGCTGTAACTATTTTAAATACTCAAGAAAATAATGATAATAAAAAATGTAAGTTTTATTTCCAAGCAAATTTTTTAAATAACAAAGTAACATATTTGAAAAAGTACATTCACACATTCCAACACCCCTCAAAATATGATTTTTCAACGCCTTAATAATTGTACCAGGTTTTCAATAGTTTAGAAACCTGCATCTTCAGCACCCATTCAAGTTGATGTTAAGCTGCAGTGAATAAATTCATATGGGGATACCAGCATTTTCTTTAATACCAAATTCCAAATACATAACCAAACTACTTTGAAAACCTGTTACTCGAAAGAATTTATAATAAAAATTCAGTAACACATTACTATCATTGAACATACTTTAAATAAAATTAACAAAATTATGAATTAATCAAAACTTAACAAAACTATTAATTAAAAAAAATCAGAATTAATCAATATACACTGTTTAGCCTGACATAATGAAATAATCTATCAATCAGTAAAACGTGACACAGTCTTAGTGTAAGATGTATTACATGTACTATCAGTGATCACCGCAAAGGAGTAAAAATATATTATTATAATATAATTTTTTTTAATGAATGGTTCAAAAATGAAGGATAAGTCATTCAAATTGTCATTAGGTGTTTTTTCATCTGAAAGGAAAAAAATTACAGTGTTGATCATTTTTTACAAAGTTGCATTCAGTTGTGTGTAACTTAAGGTGTTCAGCCTTATCCCTTGCATGGTATGTTAACACACATACACTCTTTACAAAACTGCAAAGATCTGATATTCAATGATTTTTTTAGATTTTTGGATCCAGCTAATCGCTGATAGTGTCTTTAAGTCGTAATTCAAAACATGTGACTAATTTTCTTTCCTTTAATCACTCATGACTGTGAGATAATTGTTCAATTCATATTTTATATGACATGAATTTCACATATCAGGCAAAACAGTGTATACAAACTGTGTCAAAATGATTGGAACCGGGATATGACATTAAAATGAAATATTAAAAATATAAAATCGCCAATAATTGTAACTTTTGTGCCACCTAATAAAAAGGGGCATATGAGAGCTTAATGATCTGATAATCTGAATTCAATAGGTTGTTGCATCTGGGAGCTATTGTCATTCACATGAAGATCGACATGTTCGTAGTTTTACTTGTCAAAGCAATGTAGTAATAAAAACAAACATATATTAAATGAATGTCAACCAATATGTAAAACAATATGTAATTATTAGAACATACCAAAAAAATATGAAGTGTTTAGCTTCATTCGTCATGCAAAACATTGTAAGTAGCTAAAATGATGGACGCTGAACGTGTAAAAAGAAGAGTGTAAAATAACATCAACTATGTGGCAAATACTTGATTTCTTCATACTGAACACACTTTGCTATATAATACAGTCATGTTCAAACAACACCCAGACTAGATACAAAATCACAATACAGATAGGCATAAACTTTATACTGTGACGCGTGTAATATAATATTAATGTTTGTTTGTTTGTTTATTTATTTATAAATTGAATTGAACGTTGAATAGCTTTATTGCTCAAAATATTGCATAGGTGCTGTCGATCAATATCTTACTTCCTTTAAAAGCATGTAACTTCTGAACAGAATGTGTTATCTTT
Source organism: Amphiura filiformis (assembly GCF_039555335.1). Lineage (NCBI taxonomy): Eukaryota > Metazoa > Echinodermata > Ophiuroidea > Amphilepidida > Amphiuridae > Amphiura > Amphiura filiformis. The sequence goes on from NC_092644.1 coordinate 23,774,892, forward strand.
ATGACTTAAAATTCTTAGCGAAGATGATACTATAATTTCAAATATATATATCAAAAAAATTGAGCCTAAACAGAGTGAATAAATTCTGCAAAAATGACAAGTCGTTGGTTCCAATTATTTTGATACAGTTTATTCAAGTAATTGTAAACCTGTGCCAGTGGTGCGCCATAACCAGCAGGAGGTGGGGGAGGAGGAGGATGCTTGGGGTGGTGTCACTTCCAGCCAAGCTGCCCTAATATGGTAGGAGAGATAGGTCAATCAACCAATTAGAGAACAGATTAATAACAGCATCAAAATTAAACAAAGATTATGATTGGTTCAATTTGGCTGGTGAGAGAGATAGGTGTCAATCAACCAATCACAGAACAGGATAACAACAGCATCAATATTAACAGAGATTATAATTGGCTCAATGTGGCCGAGAGGAGGGATTAATCAATCATCAGAAGGGAAGAGGTGTGTTAACCAACCAAATCAACCAATCACACAGCAGAACAAGATAGCTTAGAATTACAAAATATTTTGGTTTTTCTTACCAAAAGTTTTTAAACTTTTTAAAAAGATACTTTTGATATTACTTCAATATACATCCTTCACTATTTAAAAAAAAAATTATATGTCTAAACATGACTATCATTACCTAATTAAAATATAATAATATTTTTTACAGTGAAAAACAGATAATATGAGATGAAATTTAAGATGTTTTCATGCAATCATCATAAAGATTATAGGACTGTGAATACAGCTACTATGTTTGTATGCATTCACATGTCACTGCATTACAGAAGTAGAAATGATCATGAAAGCAATAGGCTATTCCAGTTGTTATCCATACACCCCTTAAAAAGACATGATCTTAATCTTCCACACATGGGGGTGTGAATTTCAAATAGGATTACCTAAATGGGCGACTCCATTTGAAATCTACACCCCCTGTGTAGGAGCTTAAGGTTGTGTCTTCCATAGGGGGTGTATGGATTTCAACTGGAATAGCCCAATAAAGGCATGAGAGGAACAATATCAACTTGCCAAGTTACAAAAGCTGAACAACTGGACACTGCATCAAAACAACACCAAGTTTTCCAACTTGGCAAATTGAGCTCTTGCATCAAGATAAACGGCCTTTCTGAGTTTAACTGCTGGACATGAGTTCAAATGCAGTGAGATGTGAATGGTTTGTTTCCATCTCATGAAATAAATCGATGAAAACCATAGTTGATGAGTTCTTGTGAATTGATAATCTTTATAATATAATCCTAAGCTAAATGAGTATGAAATGTTATGGTGTATCCTATGTGTAAGAGAGTGTCACTAATGGCGACAAAATTGACTGCATTAGTGTTCCGTACGTGGATGGGGACGGGAACGTGTGATGTCATTACTCAAGAGTGACGACTGGAATACAGCGACATCATTTGTTCACGTACCGCAGCCACGTATGAAAAACTAATTGTGTCGATTACGTATGTCTAAGAGCTCAAAAGTTATTTAGGGATGCCAACATGCTGGCAGATCTGTGGAGTCCACTTTCCCAGACACAGATCATCAAAAGGGGAGAGACATGTTAACCAACCAATCACACAGCAGAACAAGTCTAGATCCCAGGTACAAAAATGATGATTTGAAAAAGGATGTTTGACTTCCAGCAAATGAATAACAATATTTGCTATCCCAAACATTTTTAAATTCTCTTTGAATGTCCAGTGTAAACAGGGCCACAATTTCTATAACATTTTAACACTTCATATTTTCCCACATTTGAAACCAGCAAGGTTGTGTTAAAAACACTATGCTGAAGTAAACGTGTGGTCACAGAAACACATCTTCCCAGCACTTGTTTAAAGAATTTTAAAATAGCCCTTGCTAATATCAAACTTGTTCTGCTCAATTTCAAAATGTTTGAATCTCAAATTTTATGAGCATCTCTTACACATAGCATACACCACTGCTATGCAATGAACCTGTGATAGGCCTCCAGCATCAGGTGAGGTGTACTGGTCAAATTCGGGTAAGAGCTGATCCAATGAGGCCATTAGATCACTAGAGCTGGGGGTTGCATGCTGCATGGATGGAGAGAGAGAATTGGGCTATTCCTGTTGAAACACATACACCCCCTTTGGAAGACATTACCTTAATCTCCCACACAGGGGGTGTAGATTTCAAATAGGGTTACCTGAATGGGTGACTCTATATGAAATCTACACCCCTGTCTGGGAGATCAATGTCATGTTTTCCATAGGGGGTGTATGGATTTCAACTGGAATAGCCCGATGGAGAAGACATAGGTGGAGTCAAAGACAAAAGGGCACTCCACATGGGATATTAAATCTGCATTAATGTGGACTTATCCAGATCAATATGGACTTTGATAGTGACTGTCTGCACGGTGCAAATTTTATGCAGTAACAGTATGAGTGTTGCGACATTTGAAAGATATAATATTGTGTAAATGCATCACATTCATGCCCGGATTCATGCGCCTTACACAACACAATGAAATGTACACAGTCGAAGTTGTGTTTAGAAAGCATAGCATTTTAACACATTCACCGCACAGTGCAGTATCACATTACACCCTTTTAGTATTCAATGCAGACCACAAAAGTACACATTGATTTACGCTTAATGCAGATCTTCACTCCCATGTCGAGTGCTCTAACAGGGCATAACCACAGAATACTCTCCAAACCCTGTGTTTTAGGGTTATGGGTGTTGGGATACAGGGTTAGGGTTAGGGTATAGCAGAGTAAGGGTTAGGGTGGGGAGAGTATTGTACAGTTATTCCAACAAAAGATAGGCAACACAACAGAGGTACCCGAGGCTGATGTTAGCAATTGTAGTTCTGATTTATTTAAATATTCAGATATGAAATTTTTTTGAAAATATTACGAAAATGTGTTTTGAAAGTAGGTGTTTTAGAAATACTTTTGACACTAGTGAACTAGTGAACAAAATTGAATAAAATTAGAAATTTGTCAAACAATAGATAGAAACATGTAGTTTATGTTTTAGAAACCATGACTTCTAAATAGAAGCAACCTATAATTTTGATATCGCAATGTTTATTAAATTTATACAGAACATTGATATAGTAACATTTTGTTTGTAGTCACTCCTGACAACAGCCTCCAGCACTGGTGTTGGGTCACAGAAATGAAAAGCTATGAGATGATAAGCATAATAGTATAGATTGAGTTTTAGGACAGACGGTTGTTTGCAGAGTGGCATTCGGCTTAATTTTACTGGGATAAATAGTGGCATTTAGCTTAGGATTGAAATTCTCTACCTTACAGCTGGACTGGCTGCTGACAATCTGCTGACAACAGGCTTCGAAATTTTATGAGAATCAATATGAAAATCTTTTGATGAGAATCTTTGCAAGTATTGGGTATCACTATGGAGGTTTCCGATGGTGATTATCGAGCATGCAGTCTGCCCTACAAGAGGGAAGTCTCCTCCCCTTCTATGAGATCAACGACAAATAGGTCAACCATCCTATTCTCATGATTGTTGATCAGTCAATCACTGTGATTGTATATCACTTCGGCATTCATACAGGGGTAGACATAAGGAGCAACAATTCAAGAAATAAGATCGCAGTTGAATCGTATAGAAGCTATTGGCAGCTGTGTAGTCAAACTTTGTTTGTTGTATGATATGCAGTTATCATGAATAAATGCCAATTTGTCAATATTCTTTGAAAATATTTTGTAGCCACTTTAAAACTCAATCTACATATTAAGATAATGATATATTGATCTTCATATCACAGAAATATGACTATGATTTGGACTTTGAAAAAACAAAACAAAATGAAAAACATGTCTCGGCTGAATAATTATAATTTTGACTAATTATTTTTAAACATGAATTTCCAAATGAAAGTCACAGACAACTGAAAAGTATATTACCAGTAACAGTGGTAAAACAAATAAAAAATATGAATGTTTACATGAAAAAACATTTTTTTACAAATTTGTTTCACACTCAATTGTCTGCCAAAATGAATTGTCAAAAAGTGGAACCTCATTTTCTGGCAATCCAATCCTCAAAATTCGTGTTGGTTTCTTAAATGAAGAATATCAAATATACTATAAATGATATTATCTACCAAACAGGGATTCAAGCAAAATATGAAAAAAGTCATTGATCATGAAATATTACATAATATTAGTAGAGATAATGGTGGATCAAATATAAGTGGTGTTATTTTTCAATCCAAAGACTCTGCAAAAAATGCCGTTCATTTTTGCAGTCAATTATGTCTTTGTGTGTGTGGCACATGCTGCAGAGGCCCTCTAACCAGTGATGGTATATTTTCACTCACTATGTCAGAGATGGCTCAATTTCAATTTGTGCACATAAAGCCAGCCATTGTTTTTGGGATAGATTCAAACAAATTTGGTCAAACAGTAAACTTTGATCATATCTTACCGAATCAAACCGAAAAATGTGTACAGCACCACAACATTTGAAGCAAGTAGCCAATAACACCACTTATGTATTATTTAAGCAAACAATATGAATGAAGCAAGCATTAATGGGTAACTGTATTTCATTTCAATCTAAACTGTTCGTGTAATATTGTATTCACTCAGCTTGTTAATTTCTCACAAATGAGCTACCTTTTAAAGTCTTCAAAAGGGAATTCTTGTCATCAACCTTCATAACTTTGATTGAATAATTACAGAGAAACTATTTTTCGTCATCAGTGGAACATTGCCATGTGGACTGATCTTGTCTCTTTTGTGTCTCCTACATCCCTTACATTCATAAGATCTAGAAAACCCACTAATCAGTCAACTTACAGCAGTACACCACTTATAACAGAGGCTTTCTCTGAAATTATTTATATCAAATGTTGCTGACCAGGTTTAATGCCCATTGATGTCTACTATTACTAACAACACAAGTAACTATCTTCATTCATCATCAAGTCATTCATGCTCGTATTTTACAACATCAGTTGCTGTCAGTATGATGGTCATACATTTTCATGCAAATTTCAATTCTGCTGTTATAAAAATGATATTGTACAAGACTTCTTTTATTTGAGCTTGTCAAAATGATCCACCGCATGTTATCATGCTTACATCTCTGCTACACTTGTTGTCAGTAGAGGAGTTCGCTAAAGCTAAGATGAGAAATCTACAGAATAAACACTTTGTTAGTTCTTTTCACACACTTTAGCTAGTTAGAAAGATCATAGTAGTTCAAAATGCATTTGCTAATGTGTACACCTGTCTATATATGATGGCTTAGCGGCAAAAGGACGTATGTCCATTTAGCTGCTTTATGTATAATTGGCTATGATATATGCACAAGTTCACTCTACAATTACAAAGAATGACACTTTTTTACCGTTTTGGGTTCCAATTGGCTGATTGAACTACATCATGGAAAAGCTTGAAGCATTGACACTTCATTTGCTAACCCAGCCGCGCAGCATAGCATGATCCTGGTGTGACCACATACTTATAACGCGATCAACAGGACGCATGTGTGCTGTTCTTCAGCGGTAGCAACTGTATGCATGACCTCATGACTGCCCATAGCCATAATGATCTTGTGTATACACACAGCAGCTTATGGACATACGTCTCTCCGATGCTGAACCATCATTTTGGTGTTGTGATCATACGTTACCGTGACTACAAACAACACACACTACAATGTTCCTGCTAATGGGGAGTAGAAACATGATAATCAAACGTCAAACAAATGAAAAAGACGACAAGAGTTTTGATAACATTATGGCAATCACCTAGCATGCATAGCGTGATTGTACAGGGTGGGTGAAAAAAGCACACATATAAAGAATTAGTTTTGTGTTTAACCTCTTCACCCCATGGCATCGGCGGCGGTGGGATCGGCGGTGACATCATGCTTGGTGGGATGACCACTGTGAATGGTGCCTTGAGATCGCCGACTGACCTTATCAGCTGTTTAACAAGTTGAAAATTCAAAAGCATAGAAAGTTTTAACCACATACATAAGGCAAAGATGTTCCATCAAAATTCATGTCATAATTTCACGAAAATAAATGAAATTAGATCAAATTTATGATATTATCAGTTTCAAATGAGCTAAAAGATACAATCAAGTATTCATATTTAAAGAAGATTTATTACTATATTGCACCATGAGAATTACATATATATATATTTATATACTACATATATTTTACATTACAACATCCATATTAATCCAATTTTCATGCGAATGCATGTACAATCAAAGTACAACTACCACAGAAGTACTACATTATATGGCAGTCTATCAAAGCCATAATGTGCAATTTGCTCACATGGACGCCCTCAATTTTCCTTGAATCTCTCTACTTTTTGCATCATTGTAATACTCAATGACGTACTTAAATACCCTGTAAAAGACTAAGCCTGAAATTCTTAAATTACAGTAAAATTATTAGTTTTTATAATAAAACCAGGGTCCCAGTTTTACTTGCCAATGCATTGATACACATGGACAATAAAAGCGCTGGAATGAAACAGTGATTCTTTGTTTTACCTCATTTGTTCTGGCTGAAATTAAAAGAGGACATCTGATAGTGCAAACTTACAACATTTAAAGTAAATCTATTTGAATGCAAATTGCACATTACTGCTACACAATAATATTATTGTAGACTAACTTTACCACATTATTCACTTGGCTACACAAAATACACTAATTGGGTCTAACCTTCTTGGGGAGGAGAGGCGAGTTCATAACAAGCTCTTAGCTTAATCCATTGTTTGGTATGAACAACATCTGGTTCATACAAATTAACATGTTTAACCCCATGAGAACTTCCTGTCGATTGGTCAAAAAGAAGTTTTCATTATCAACTGGACCAATCAGCAACATTGTTAATTAGAATAATTTCATCACACAAAATAATTGCGGTGAATTATTTGCAAAGCTCCATTCTGATTGGTGATTAAAGTGAAGATATCATGTAATTGACCAATCAGAGGCAATGTTACATCGACAGGTAGTGCTCAGGGGGCTAAGGTTTGAAAATAAAACAAAAAACCAAAACATGTCTCTAAGTTAATACACATGTTAGTGTATGGTAAATGTATTAATCTTATCTTACCCCTTGTTGGGCACTATGCCAGCGATGTTGAGCATCTAAGTCACCTGGGTTGACAGTCACTTCTTTGGCACCAGCTATCATTGGTGACACACCTAACAAACAAAACAGATTGCATACATTCTTGAAAGTTAATCTGTGCTATTCAGCTAAAAATGATCTTGTATCGACGATATTAGTTGGCAAAAATAATATTTTGAATATCTATCACTTTATCTATCACACCTCCACTACACCTGTATTTAAAGTTTTATCGGCTTATAATAGGCCAAAAATTGCTTTTGTTGTTTCGCACATCAACAAAGTGCCAACTGTGCATTACATAATGCACGCCTGCCATTCTATATCAATACATGTAATGTATGTCTTATTTTTTCACCTATTATAAGCTGAACAAACTTTAGCAGTGAGTAACCAAGGGGCAGTATGGTGGGGGGGGGGGATACTCCCCAAGAAAATATTTGGCTTTACTGCACTGTTGGATTTTGCCTCCCTCCACCCCAAAAAATTGCTTCCTGCATTGCGCTCCAGGAAAATTTCCTGGGGCCGCCACTGGAGTCTAGCAGTAGCACACATGGCTATTATTTACCAAAGGATTGTGGGTTCAACACCACAAATTATCTATTACATGCTTTTCAATGGGAAAATGGCTAATTTTGGGTGGAATTTTTTCATATTCAGAACTCTCACAATTAAACACCATTAATATCAGGTGAAACTATATGATTTAGATACCAAATGATCAAAAACTCAACGACCTGAGACTTTCCTTGTTTTAACGCGCTGAACCGAAAACACAATGGCAGTGCGTCCTCGAAGCTGAAAGTTACAATATGGTAGGTTGAATATTTACTAAAAACCAATGCTGTGCGGATGAATTTTGGTAATATTACAACAAAAATATCATATAATGAGAGAAAATATACCATTTCGAAGTATCAAACCCCAAAATGTACTTTTTTAGCTATATAACTTTAAAGCAGTCTTTTCAGATGCCATGCAAACAAATAGTTACTTTTCGTATTTCCAGAACTATTAGTGGTTTATAACCTGTGGTTTCAAGCCCTAGCAGACACTGCATATTGTGTCTTTGACTAAGACGATTTATCTCTTCTACACAGAATCTAATGAGCTTGAGATGGGTTGGATAGTAGGAACCATATTTTTTTTTAGCCATTTAACTAAAAAAACTGGTGTGTACTTCTTAATATAAATACACAGGGATGTATGTAGTGGATGGAGTGTGGTTTGTGTAGTAAGGGTTGCGGGGTGGGATGTGTAGGTAAGGTGGGTGAATATGCACAACTTGTCTTGTCAACAGCGCTTTATGTTAGGTTCATCACTTGGGAACAGTCCATTTGTCCGAAAGGTCATTAGTCAAAATTTTTTGAGGGTTTAGGACATTTTAGGTTAGGATTTGGGGTAGGGTTAAGATTAGGGATAGGGTTAGGGTAAGCAATAGAGTTAGTTAGAGTAAGTGTTAGGGATAGATTAGGCTAGGGTTAGGGTCAGAGTTAGGTATGGTTTGGGGTTATAGGGCTAGGCTTACGTTAAATAGCGCTTTTCCAACCTGATCAAAGCACTTTACAAAGATACAAAATACAAACAGAAAATATAATACCTGAAAAAAGGCCTAAAAACAGCAACAATCAGTACAAGTGAGTTTTTAGGTTACTCTTAAAATTATCTACAGTGGGGGAAACTCTGATGTTTAAAGGGATATTGTTCCACAGTTTGGGTCCCTGTACACTGAAAGACCTATCACCAATTAATCTGCTGCTCCTAGGGACAACTAGACGAGTTGCGTCTAACGCCGAGCGTAAACCCTCTCTGGTTGGGATATAGATCGTCAAACAATCAGACAGGTAGATTGGTGACAGATCATTCAGTGACTTGTAGATGTATATGAGGATTTTGAACATGATGCATTTTTCGATGGGTAGCCAGTGGAGGGAGTCAAGAAGCTTGGATGACGAGTGGCGGCGAGGGACTTGGAATACAATGCGAGCAGCTCTGTTCTGTAAGCGCTGGAGACGAGCAATATCGGTCGACCTGCAACCAGATAGAAGAGCATTAGCGTAGTCTAATTTGGAGAGAACAAGTTGCATTGCTACAAGTATCTTTTAGGATTAAAGCTTAGGTTAAAGGTTAGGGCCATGTTTAGGGTTATGGTTGGGGTAAGGTTTAGGGTATTTAATTAAGTTACTGGGTTTTTCGACGAATGAGCTTTACATGTTTAGACTATCGACCTGTAACCCATAACTTACTGACACTGTCTTTTTTGGGTGTCTTTATTTGATTCTGAACAAAAAGAAATACAATTAAAAATGATACATTTCAGCATATACCTTCATATTGCATGAATGTTTCATTCACTCAAACCATTCTTCCGTAATTCGCCCCCAAAGGGGAGAGAATAATATTATCCCTTAGGGGAAGCATTTTTTGTTTTGTAAATAAAGAAAAGAAAACAAAGGGGGAGTGGGTAAAAAAAACAGAAGAAATTTCAACAGGATTCATGGATGCTGCAAAGGTTCAGTGTACAGACTGTACCATCTAGGGAAGAATTTGAGGTTTGTCAGGGAAGACATACAGAACAACAACTCACAATTATAGCTAACAGTTGTATAAAGAGAGTTTCTGACAAATACTCACCAACTTCCAGTCAGAGAAGGGAAAACAGAAGAAACAATAAGGAAAAGTGTAATACATATGCAGCCAACATGATATTTTTCTTTCGGGCCCATTTCTATGGGATTCTGGTTGGGTAAAATCTAGGGAAGGATGTGGCCACAATGTGATAGCGTGAGGGAATAATTTTGATTTTCTGGAAGAATAGACAGTAGACACCCCTTAAGTCTCAAACTTTTAACCTCAAATCACTCTATGAAAATAATGCCACCAGGTAAGGGCAAAAATCAGGAAAATGCACAATCATTTGAAAGGCATAATTGATGATGTTTTAACATGAAATTGGTACAACATTTCCCAACCTAATTTTTTGACATATTTTGTACCTTTTACACATGCCCCAGCTGGCACTTAATTGGAATCGGCCAAATTTGCTGTTTTTGTATTGGACAACGGATCAATTTTGAATATGCCACAAATCCATTTTAAATGGTCAAGATGGGTCCTGTTTTGTTTTACTATCACACAAAGCCTACATCATGCATAATCACACCCTAACACAAGCACCCCACCCACACCCATTACCATGTTACGCCACCCAACGTGCATAGTTTAAAAACTCTGCAAAGTAACTCACAACTCGCCAATGCAATATTCCACAAATGTGCAGATTAATACAGTCGGGTCACTCAGTTGTACAATATTGTATTATTATTCAAGCTTGTTATGTATGTCTATTCTGTCATCGACCTGACAACAGGCACGCCCCGGTACAAACAGTTGTAACTTGTAGAAAATCGTTTTTATGACAAACTGTTAAAAAATTATACTTTTAGGCATTATTCTGTTAGTTTCTGTCAAAAATCAAAAAAATACACAGGTGCTTTGGTCAAAATGGGAACAGAAGGTACATCCTATAGAAGTGTATGTTACTTGCTTACTTCATTATTCTGGCTGGCAACTTAGGAATTATGCTGTAGGGCTAGTTCTTATAATTTAACCCTAAGAGTTAATTTGTTAGTTATATCAGGAAAAGGGTAACCATTTAGTTTTTTAATAAAGTTAATGAATATTAATTAACTTTCTTCATCTCGGCTGATGGCTTCTTCAGAAATGACCATTGGGATCCACTTTTCCCTTGGTTTTGGCCGCTGCTTTGGTGATTTTCTCATCTCTCGGAGGCTTGGTTCTTATAAGTGGATCGTATACATGGTCTAGAGAGTAGCTGCAGATGTCCCTGTTGACTATTTTGTCCCCCCGACTTCTAATCCAAATCGCTTCTCTGATAAGTCTTGTTTGTTGGTTCCCGTCTTTGTCAAGTAGCTTCGGCTCCTCCCAATTGATGACATGGTTTTCAATTGCAATGTGGTCGGTTATGACAGATTTGTTTAATTCCGAAGTTGATACTGTTCTATTTTTTCTGGTATATTTTCTGTTAGCGACTTTTTCCGCATCTTTCTGGTGCTCTTTTAGTCTAACTCCAAAAGGACAACCTGTCTCACCAAAACCGCAGGAAAAGTGGATCCCAATGGTCATTTCTGAAGAAGCCATCAGCCGAGATGGCGAAAGTCTAAAACTAGTGAGTATTTTATGGATTTGGCAATCATAAAATTTAACCAAGTTTAATTTCTACAATCCTACAAATGCATCTATTTCATGAGTTCAGAAAAAATGTTTTTATATTTTAAGGGCAAACATTTCACTTACTGTTTTTCACTTTCTCTGTGGCTGCTCTGACATCGTTTACAAACTTAGGATCATCTGAATTATCAGCCTCCTGGCCCGCTACCTGGATGACACGATCTGCCCGCCTTGCCATATTACCTGCTCCCATCACAATGTTCTGTGGGTTCTTTTCATGGATAGCTTGTGCTACCATTGCAGCATCCCTCTTCATACCAGCCTCTGTAATATGTCAAATAAAAGTGACACTCTTCTATTAAGAAATTTCTCTTGTGTTGTATCTTCACATTTTATTGCAAGCATTTTAGGGCCTGAAATTTGATCAAATAAAAGATAAGGATGTAGATTGACTGGACTGTTATAGTTGAAATCCATACACCCCCTATGGAAGACATGACCTTAATCTTCCATACAGGGAGTGTGAATTTCAAATGAGGTTACTGAAACAGGCAACTGAATTTGAAATGCACACTCCCTGTGTGGGAGATTTAAGGTCGTGTCTTCTATAGGGGGTGTATGGATATCAAGTGGTATAGCCCATTGACCAAATCTAACACTATTATCTGCCAAAATATTAATTTTAAGAAAAGATAAGTACAAAAATATTGCCATGCCATTCATAAATTTTCATTGCAGCATACGTAACCCCATAAGCATTTTTCGAAGAATGGCAGCCACAATGGGAGGGCACTGTTCAATTTGGGTAAAGTCTTTTGAATTTATTGGGAAATTCAAAAGGCTTTGCCCGCACTGATCAGCGCCCTCCTATTGGGTACGCCATTCTTCAAAAAGGCTTATGGGCACTAACTGTCTTTCTTACAGTGCCCCTGATTGGTTAATTGCATAATATAATCATCTGATTAACCAATCAAAATAGACCTTATAGAACTCTTAGCAATTTTAAGCTAAATATAATCCCCTTCAACCCTACTGACTATTTTTACCATATTTCTGATTGGCTCAATCTATGATATAGCCCTTTTTGTAACCAATCAATATAGTTCTTAGAGGTTGATAATTTGGCTGGTAGTGCTCATGGGGTTCAAAAAGCTACAACATACCACCATGCATTTACAATCAATTTTTTTTAAAGCTATCACTTCAAAAAACAGATGTGGAAGCGAGAGTCTAACTGACCAGTTGTAGTCCTACTAGATGTAGGGCATGTTGAGTGGCCTGGGGCGAAAAATCAGACCCTAATTATAAGACTATCCTTGTGATCATGTTACTATCTTGCCATTTTCCTGGGAAATGCCGATTCTTAATGTGTGGCTTTGTCTATATATATATATACCTGTAGCTTCAATGAATTTGACAGTGTCTGTAGCCTGGTCAACTAGGCCAGTCAACTTCTGCATTCCTTTCGTCCATTCGTCTTTCAACAATTCAAAATGTTCTCTCGCCACCTGCAGGGAAATAAAGTGTTGGTTTCTCATCATAATAAAATAATGCTAAATATCAAAATTACCCAACAAACTAAATGAGAAATTGGGCTATTCCATTTAAAATCCATACACCCCCTGTGGAAGATTTTGGAAATATCTGCCACAGGGGGAGTATGAATTTCAAATGGAATGAGCACATAAGGCAGCCCCATTTGAAACTCACCCTCACTCTGTGGAAGATTCAGATTGAATTTTCCTCAAAGGTGTATGAAATTCAATTGGAGCTGCCTAATGTGTTCATTCCATTTGAAATTAATACTCCCCCTGTGGCAGATATTTAAAAAATTTACAACATGGGTAGTGTAAATTTTAAATGGAATAGCCATGTAGCTCACACTAGGAATTGTGCAGTAATAGCAGACTTTGTGCATGGTTTACTACAGATTAGCCTTGACAACACACAATACAGGATGACAACACACAGCGTGATCAACTACTACGAAAAGTGAATTTTGCATTGATTTACAGGGGAAACATCTTCACATATTCATATTGCATGCTTGGACCAGTAATTTAGCACTGACCACATACACCATCCACGTGGGTGTCGACTGCAGATGACAAGTTTCAAAATTTTATTTAAAAATTCAAAAAATTTCAGAATTTTACAATTTCATGACCACATTTGGAAACGGCATGAAAAGTGTATTAAAGTGAGTACAAACAAGCCTAATATTGGTTCAGTGGTTCTTGAGATATTTCTTGATATTTTGAGATAATATCTCAAAACTTGGACTTTCATTTTGAAGCCTATGGCCAGCATGCAGAGCATTGACCCCAACAATATTCTTGCTATTTGCATTTCTAATTGAACACATGATCCATGTTGGCAAAGCTTGAAACAGAAAAGCAGAAAATCTAAACAATAACAGCAACAACAAAAAGATATATACAAAATCATGGCACTAATCAAACAATAACCTGCAGCTAGCTGAGAAAAATATATAAAGATTCGCCTAATGGCGCATATGGGCTCCTTCAACATATTGAACTGGAATTTTAGGCACAAACTAAAAGTGTTCTCTCATAAAAATCCCACCAACAAATAAGGGCACAGGCCCTTTATTCTTGTCGAGATTTTCAGAGGAGAGAGCTCTTTATTTGTACGTGAAATTTACCTAAGGCAAAGGAGTCCATGTGTGCCATTACACACATCTTTATGGTATATGCAACAACCCAAAACAAAATACAAAAAGCATAATTCAAAATAAAAATAATCTGCAGGTAACTCTAGAAACATGTGCAGCAACATGAACTACTTAGGAAAAAAAGATACACATGCAATTTGGGTCAACTGCATGGGAAGACAATCAAAATTGCTTCATAAAATATTTACAATAGTGGTATTGAGTGACTCAACACCTGTTACTCATATTACTTGAATGGTCACTTAGATCCAGGTGCCCTAGTGTGTATAGTTTGACCAGATATTGTTGCCTTAGTAAGGCCTCCATGAAGGGAAGGTATGTGACTGTTATTTAACCCTAACTTGCCTAAGGGGAAGATGGGAAGATGGGAAGAAAGGTTGTTGGGCTAAATACTCCAAACCCCTGTTTACTTTGAATCACAAGCTTCAAAATAAAATAGTTTCCTTTCAGGGGCTACTTTCTAAAAAAATAACCCCTGTAATTTTTAGGGCTATTTTGGCGAATCACCCTTACTTAGCCCCTGTCTATTTTGAGTGCTGCCTGAGATAGCAAGCCATGCATGTGATTTTGTACATATATGTAGTCTTGGAGGCTTGCGCAATTGGATCACATGGGAAGATGGCCCTGCAGTCGCTTTGTCAACTTTTTTCAATGACCCTCACATGGGAAAAGGATGCAACTTGTAGAGGATGATGATTTTGTGTTTCCAAAGTATGTGCTATACAGTTAACAATCCTATGGCAAAAGACAGTAAAAATGTTTTCTCTTTGTATGTCACAACCTTAGCTGAAACATCTTAGCGAATGTACAATGGGTTATGTTAAAATTAGAAATCTTAGAATTGCCAATTTCAATAACCTTAGTAAACACTTTATACAGGGGAGTTTGAAAATACACAAAACAAAGAACATTCTCTTTCTCAAGTTATAAATTCCAACTAGCTTGTTATTTTTCAGAAAGTTGAACAAACTTGTAAGCTTAAAGAATCTCACAGAAACATTCACAAAACTTTAGAAAAGTTTCTCAAATAACAAATTTCAACAAACTGGATATGCTTCAAAGAATGTAATAGAAAGCTCAGAAATGCATAGAAAAAAACATTCACAGAACTTTGAAGAAGAAAAGTTTGTTAAGAAACTGGTGCAGTCACTGGTGTGTACTTACGTTAGATACAAACATCTTCCGTGTAGTTATGGGTAATGAGAATGGAACAATTTTAGATTAGGTGTCATTTAAAAAATTTTTTATGTAAATAATTCAAAATTGATGAAATTGGGCCTATAACCAAAATTATTCTATGTGAAAAATGTGGTATTTTTTTTAAAGAAAGGGTGACATATACCATATACTTTTATAAGTATGCCTAGATGATATACTTTACACAAGTTCTAAAATTTAACATTTGAAAATAAAATCCGTTGCAATGCTGATAGTCATAGAAGATATCTTACACTACCCACAATGCATTTTGTCCCCTGTACTGATTGGCTATCTTGATCTTGATTTAGTACTGGCCAACACTCCTCCTGGAGTCAGGGCTATTCAATGCACTATAGGTTGATAGTGATAAGAAGTACCTCTATTGCAAGATCTGGATGATCTCTGCTAATTGAGGCATTTTTTATCACTATCCGATCCATGTTGCACTGAATAGCAAATCAGTATAGGGAAGAAATGCATTGTGGGGAATGTATGATGTCTTCTCTGACATGTAGTGAAAAAAGAAAAGACTTAGCAGCTGGGTTAACTTACTTCATTATCTGGGTTGTTCAGCAGAATTCGACCAGCAGACACCACTTGAGGAGCCAACTCACGCAGCTGTATGTGGAAAAAAAGAAAAACAATTTCAATTACCTCAATTTCAAAACATTTGAATATATTGAGTGAGACATAAATTGATGCAGTGGTTCCCACACTGTGGGCCGCAACCCTTTTTGGGGTTGTAAGAAACTTGAAAAAGGGTCACAAGCAAAACCCTTGTGAAAGAAAATCGTAAAGCTAGCAATATAAATGTAAACATCAACAAAAATTTAACAACCTACAACTATAAATCACATTTTCTAAAGCTAAATTGAAAATTCAAAATTTTTAGAGCTCTGCACAATTTAGCAATAAGCAACTTTTGAACATGTTGAAGTAATTTCAGGCCAAGCCGCAGTCACAGGGTTGTGTAAATTTCAAATGGGATTACCTGAATGGGTGACTGCATTTGAAATCTACACACCCCATGTGTGGAAGATTAAGAACATGTCATGTCTTCCATCAAGGGTATATTGATTTACAACTGGAATATCCTATTTGAGTTGTTTGGATTTTTACAACCCTGGATAACCAAGAAAACCTCTTATATTATTAAGCTTGTTAGTTAGGGATAAGTTGGGACAGTAAAGGGTTAACACCCTACTCTTCTCAAAACTGACTGTGAGCTATGTAAAGACATTTCTCATCTGTAAACAGAACAGAAAGCTTAACATCCCCTCCAAGGGACAGAATTCCCTCATGATTCTCCAACACAACTCTATACACACCATGGGGAAAGAGAAAGTCTGAATTTAATCTCAAGGTTAACAATGAAATTCAAACTCTATTAAAGTCCATACCCATCAAGTTTTCTGCTGCCAGGAATCAAACCCAGGACGTCATGCACCAAAAGCAAGAATTCTAACCACTGAGTCATACTCTCCCTGTAAGCAATAGCAGCTTGAATATGTAACTTACCTGATTGGCTGTTGCATTCATCTCTTCCACAACCCTCTTGTCATTACATCCACCTGCTTCTCCTAGCCTCTGAGCGATATCAGCTAGTTTTGTGTTATGCTCGATGAAATTGCGAGACTTTGCTGTGTAGTTGGGTTCCCGGTTAGGTGTACCTGTATATGATATAAGATGAGGTTAGGTTTCTTCTTCTTTCTATATGTAACCTGTTCTTACAAAATCAGACAGAACTGGGCGCTAAAGTAGGCAGAAAAACCCTGTAACCAGTAACATGTACGTGCCCAATTCCGTCTGATTTTGACAGAACAGGTCACATATTATGTGCATTCATCATATTGTTAAGCATTGTCTCATGTGCAAAAACATTTAAATATGAATGATTCTGGATCCTATTTAGGATTGGGGTTCGTGCTGATAACAAATCCAGGATGATCTCCTACTTCTTTTGAAGGAGTCTGTGACCTTTAACATGCCAGGTATTGGTCTTCCTACTGCACAAGAGTGACAACACCAATGGCTTAACCCCCTTGGGACTACCTGCCAATCTAACATTGCCTCTGATTGGCCAATTACATGATATCTTCACTTTAATCACCAATCAGAATGGAGCTTTGGAAATAATTCACCCCAATTTTTTGTGTGGTGAAATTATTCTAACAATGTTGCTGATTGGGCCAATTGATAATGAAAACTTCTTTTTGGCCAATCGGCAGGTAGTTCTCATGGGGTTAACATTTCCGAGCCACTGTGCGCTACATGCCTCCTTCAATCAGCACACTCTGAAGGAATTGGCATATGTACGCTTGCATGAACAAATCTGAATTTTTGTGAGTTTTATCTTGTTCTGGTTGAGCAATTATCTATGTGCAACTTAAAGTAATTCCTCGAGAAGGTGCCCAACCATACTGACTTGAAGTAACAACATCCTTTCCATACTTATATTTACCTAGAGGAGCCTTGGCAGCAATTTCTAGTTCTTTGATAGGAGTATATGGATCCATAAAGCTATCGGCTACTTGGGTGGTAATAGCAGACTCAATCTTGGTCTGAAGTAATGACAGCTTCTCGGCAAGTCTCTTGGCAACGGCTTGAGCTTGTGGAGAGTCACCCTATATGAAATAGAATCAAGAAAGGTTTAATTGAAATGAAGTGGAGAGTCAACCTATATGAGATAGAATAAAGAAAAGTTTAATTGAAAGTAATACATCAACATAATGAATAGTCAAAGTTTACACTTGTAAAGCAACAACTCTTGTTAAATACAGAAGTGGGGTAAAGATTTGTTCAAATGCCTAATTTTAAGAGCTACTTTGACAGCAGAATATTATACCGTATTTTGTCAAATAAACGGGGCGTTACATTTTCCCAAGGAGGGGGGGGGGCGTTTATTAGAGGTCAGTTTTAGCACAACAATTCCCATTAAAACCATTAGGTAAGCTTAAAAGTCACGCTAAAATGACGAACTATGAACTTTTGACACTGACTTCTGGTTCACTTCCGGTGTTCCGATGCAGATTTTCGCCATTTATTGCTGCTATTACCGACCATGTGAGCAACTTGGTAAGATTACTACACAAGATAGCATGGAAATATCAGAATTTTTGAAACATCTTGGTTGAAAAAAGTGGTGGGGGCGTTTATTTGAGGGGGGGGGCGACTAAAACATTTCCCAGAAAAAGTGACTTTCTGTCGTAAAAACAACAACAAAAACATGTAAAAATACTAATCCTCCATTGAATTCAATTTAATTCAAACTTATTTATATCATCAACATTTTACAATTAAAATTGTAGCCATAATAAAGATGTGTGCGACTGTGTATTGTCAACCACAGTTGATTATTTTCAATTATATCTGAATCAAGACAAGAATATTTCAATAAATGAAAGCACTGAAATTGATTACACGCAACTTATGAGTTTGCTTTAATCGCAATACCAATTTTCCTGAATACAAACACTTCAAATTCACTTTCTTACCAGTCCTCGTTGACATTGTTGTGCCAGGTTCTGAGATAGCGTCTCTACTTCATCACAAAGCCTCAGCATGTCCCCTCTTTCTGGCTCCTTGAGACTTCTGGCAACCTTTCTGCCCTGTGCTACAATACCTGCTATGGCTCTCTGACCTGTCCAATAAGCAGATAGACATTAATAATGAGAATGTGCCACATATACTGTGCCTAATATCTCTGTATATTATATAATACCTCTTTGGTGTTATAGCTGAGAAACGGTTCATTGGTCCATAGAGGCTGTCAGCCTTTTCCGCTGGATCCGCCATCTTGTGGGTACTGCCGTTCTGCATGTCATGCGTTAGACATTACGCCCCCGATTACGCGGAAGTCGCATCGCTTGACGCACCTCTTCAGTGAAGCGTCAACGCAGTGATCTTAGCAACAACGCACTCCGTATCCACAAGATGGCGGCGTTGATGTCACAATGACTTCCTCTATTCTATTTGAAATCCATACACCCCTATGGAAGACATGACCTTAATCTATCTCTCACACAGGGAGTGTGAATTTCCAATGGAGTCACCCATTCAGGTAACTCCATTTGAAATGCACACTCCCTCTGTGGAAGATTCAGGTCATATCTTCCATAGGGGGTGTATGGATATCAACTGGAATAGCCCATTATGAATGTCATAAAACATAATTGTTGTAGTCTTCTCATGGTATTTTCCATTTTAGGTATAACTATCTGAATTGGTAGAGAAGGAATGATTGTGAGTCACTCATTGCATGATATCATGCAACATTTTTCAAAAGATTGCTATAAACTTGTTATGTTGCTTGATACAGTGTTTACCAAATTTACTGCCATACTTGAGTAGAGTATGGCAGGACAACCATGATTCCTGGGACATATCCTGAGGATGCAGGAATATGAACCATGCAAAAGATATGCTCTCTACACCCCATTACATGGTAAAAGAAGACCCAGAAGGCAAAGAACATCCTACTTGTCTTGTGCAAAAACTGTTGGGGAACTTTTTACTGCCAGATGCCAATACCACCTTGGCTTCAAATCGTAGTACATGGAGAAACTTTGTAGTCGCCTGCTTACCAGCCGAATGAAATGAATGAATAAATGAGTCCATAAAATCATTTAACAATATTACCCAATTAATAAGTGACAAATGTCAAAAACCTGTCAAAAAGTAGAATTAAGGTTCTTGATAAATGATTATTTTTAAATTGCCAAAAACAATGAAATATTCAAAAATTTGGTCACCTTGTTTGACCAAACTAAAAATGATCAACATACATCTCAATGGTTTCATTTTATCAATTAACAAAGATTTACACCCACTGACCTAATCCCTTATCATCATATGCTGGGTTATTCAGCCACCTCTGGGCCTGTTCCATTTTGCCTGCTAGGGTGTAGGCTGGTCTGGTGATACCGCTTCTTGCTGCCATGGAGACGGCCTGGCTGACCTGCTGTTCAAGGTTCTTTATTCTAGCTTGGATAGCTTCAGCTAGCTGTTTGGCTCGTGGAGAGTTGCCCTACATTAGTGTAAACAAGAAAAGGTAAACATATGGGATTAGCAATATTTCATTTAATTTCCTTGAAGTTTGGAACAAGAAAATAATTTGATCTCAGAATAGCAGAGTGCATACACTTGGGGAGCAAAATACACTCCCTCAGACGTTAAGCCGCAAAAAGCCCACAATTGAACGATAAATATTTACATCTTAAAGTGTGAGCCCTGCAAAGGTTTACTCATGCAGAACTCTGCATGCATTATCTACACAACAAATTACATACAAACATCAAGTAGACACTTAAATGAAAGGTTTACTGGGTACATTGTTAAATGTTCTGTAAGTATTCCATGGACGACACACAAAAATGTCGGAGTTCAGAGATGTTAAGTCTAGCTTTGAAAATATTTGGAAAAATATCATAGGATTAATTATATTCAATTGGAAACTTTCTGCTTTTGATGAGGCACAACCATGGCAATACCGCAGACTTACCTGACCCTTTGACCTTAAATCAGCCAATTCATCCAACATTTCTTGGATCTCTTGAATAGACTTCAAGATGGCCTGCTGATGTGGACCCGGTTCCATCCTGTCGGCGATCCTCCTGGCATCCTCCAAGATTTGACGCACCGCTTTCTCTCCTATAAAACAAACAAAGGTCATATTCAAATTTCAAAAGGATATTGTACCCAAATGATAAAACAATGAATAGGAATTTTGTGATAGACATTTTGTATAGAATGTATAAACATAAGTGGACAAAAGTGTATATATAACAGACTGACCCTGAAACAAATCATACTGCTCTGTTGGGCTAATCAAAATGCTCACTGCAGCTAAAAAAGTAAGCATACTCCTCTTCAAAAAATGAATTGAGGCATGACATAAACATGGAAAACCACTACAGCAAAAATAACTCAGGCAAACAAAATGGACCTGAAGGGCAATTGTTCAGAAGATAAAGGATATGAACGAAAGATAAGAAATAAAGCACAGCAAAAGAATAAGAATGGAATAAGGGAAGCAATACGGGTGTATTGGAAAAGGAAAGGAAGGAAACGGGTTGGAATACAGGGGACATAGAGGAAATGACCTTGGTATCAAACACCGGATACATTTACTGCAAACATTATTGCATATTGGTAGCCATTTAAATGTTGAACATTTTTTGAAGAGTTATATTTGTTAACAACTATATAAGTATACAATACAATACAGCAACATTTGGTTGTGCATATTTGAGCAGCGAATAGAATTCTGATCATATAAATATGAACAAGCAAAAAGTCTCCATGAGATTTTAATATAAGAGGGTACTGGGCACATCTCCAAATAGTAGAAATGGTACTGGTTAAAAACATAGGTGTTACTGTAAACAAGTCGGTGTTCCTTGGGAGCAAGGTGATTAACCATAATTGCTTGTTATGATCACTTGTATAGATATGCATTTGATCAATGTTCAGAATATCACAAAACGGTGCATCTTGATCTTGTAAAAAAGTTGTCCTCCCAAACTAATCCTTAAGCAGCAATAATAAGCAGGCATTTGTGGAGGCTGCAAATAATGGTGGCGCTGTTCATGTGCTTGTCAAATGTTCATCTGGATATGTATCAAAAAATCCAAAGAAACTTTTCAAATTTTTGTCACATTAGCTAGCAACACAAGCATAGGTTGCTTTATTTTGACCTGTATTTCAATGGGAGATTCATTTAGTGGTATGCCCACTTCAAATGAATGTGTCAGTCTTTGCACTAGCTCAGAACCAACCACATTGCATGCTTATAAGTAAACCACACCCTGTGACCAAGAAAAATCATTACCTAATCCACCAGCTTCAGCATTAGGGTTACTCAACCAGTCCATAGCAGGTCCCATGTTACCGGCTATGTTACTCATTGCTTTCCTCATAACCGTCAGATCATCTGTGTTCCAATCGTCTTCATCATACGTGGTCAGCTGCAACACGCGCATCAGCTCGTGGATCTCACGGGACATCTTATTGACGACAAAGTTACGGTTCTCTTGTGCTTCAGCCTGGCCTTTGCCACCTGTGGAATTTAAGGGGAGTGAATATGTATTTTATTTTCATATGAAATGATGTAGGGGTTCCAAGTAAAGGTGTGTATATTACTGTCATGCTGCTATCCTGCATTTGCATTATCATAGCGAGGTATGGGAGTATTTCATGGGTGACTTCGCTAAGTGTGACATCATTTGACCCTCGCTTTATCGCAAATCCTTCCTTTGCATGTAAAGCGCTTTGGGGCTGTTTACGGCATAAAGCACTATATAAATATCTACATTTATTTATTTTTTTAAAAGTTAAAACACACTTCATTCTTCATATTCGATTGGGATTCCAACAGTTGAACACACCCCACTCCACAACCCCACCCCTATAAACACACACACAGTATACACACACCCCAGTTTTATGTTATCCTAGGGATAAGGCATAGAATACTCTAAAAAAATGAAACATTTGGCTTAGAAGTAGAAATAGCTATGCACTCATGTTTGGTTTCTTTTCTCTCTATTTTCCCAAATTGTTTTCAATTGTCAAATTTGTCTATTTTTAAAATGAAAACCCCAAAATGTGAAAATCATAAAAGCCACAGATTACAGCAATTTTGATTACCTACATATGCTCAGATTAAGGGAAGAAACCTGTTTTTCTTTTAAAGGGCATTTAACAGAGTGGACGACATCACAGTTGTTACAAAAAACCTGACAGTCTGTCTCATACCAATATGCAAAGGTGTAAGAATAAGCATACACATTTAGACTAATAATAAATGGACAGTATGCCAACTACAATTTTTGTCAGAGAAGAATGGCAGTTGTTTACATTTTGAAAGCGTTCAGAGTGTTTTAATTGGCTGAATCAATCTTGTGACAATCATAGCAACAGACCGATAATCTAATCGGCCGATTGTGCGTCAAAACCATGGTCAGCGCAGATCAGCTCCTTTTGGGAAACAAAGCTCCGCGTATGTCGCTCATTAACAGGATGCTCATGTCAATCTGAGCAAGGGACTGCCATTCTTCTCTGAAACCCAGTGTAGAAAAGTCCATCATCATCGTAATTGTTTAAATAAGGGCCAATCGTCACATGAAGTGCAAGAGAGACGAAAATGCTATGCCCACTCTGCAATGTCTGCTCTTTGCCTGTTCCCGCATAATTTTCAAAGCAATCAGGCCAATCAACGCTGTGCATGATTTGTTAGACACAAGCGATAAAATGATCAGCCCTCATGAAAATGCTAGAATTCTCATTGAAATTGCATACAAAGCATCAAGACTTTGCCTGTTGAGGGCGCTATCTGTACCATTATGCTTACCCATTCCTTGTGTTGTGATGAATATTTTAATTCCTGATATTAGTACTGAGTCAAACTCTTGACGTTTGCCATATGTGTCTTAAGTAATTCCCGATGCACCTCGTAAGTCAATTCCTTCTCTCGTGAGTTGATCATTGTTGCTAGACCTGTCATGCCTGGTGTTAAATTCTGAAAAACAGAAAGAGAGAGAGAGAGAGAGAGAGAAAGATCAGAATGCTATCCATATATAATTATGTAAACAGATTTTCGTATCTTGCCTTGAAATAATGTTTCTTTCAAGTTAAAAGTTCTTGATCAGATTGACAGCCTTACTTCCCGCAATTTGTAATAACAGGTCATAAAATCATACATTCTTGTCCTTTCAAGATGGAATGTTGCATTTGGATGGAAGGACGGGTTTGTGTTGTGGTCTTCACACTCATTTCTACTGTAATACCAAAATCAATGGAGCAATGAAAGTAAGTTTAGTAAGGTTTTATTTCAAACTCTAATGGTGACCGCAGGTCAAATAGGCAATGAGGATAAAGTGTCTTGCCCAAGGACACAACATGTTGACACAAGTGAAGTTCGAACTCGCAACCTATGGATTATGAGTCAAGCGCCTTATCCACTCGGCCATACATGCTCCTCTCGTCCTTCCATCCAAATGCAACATTCCATCCTCTTGAAATGTACCTCAAAATTTGGAAACCGACTCCTTTAATGGTGTAAGCCTCAATGTAAGATGTAAAATATTCAGATCATCACACCCACCTTTAAACATTAAAACGATTGGATGGACGCCATCATTATAATATACAGACACCCAAAGAATTAAGGAACCAGTTATTTTCACCCTGTATATCCTAAATAAAGGCAGATGTGTCATTATTAGAACCAGCAGCCAATAGCTGCATCTTTTAGCTTGGATTTAAGACCTCATTAATTGAAATTGGTCAAAAAATAAAGACACTATTATCCCAAATCTCTCAGAAGATGCAAATTCAAAAGTTGCAGATTGCTCCATTGGATGACCTTTTGATTTGTACGCAAAGCATTCTCAAACAAGAGAACTAGCGCAGTGCCCGGGCAGTGCTTTCCATTGATTAGAACATTAATAAAATGCAACTTTTGATTTTGTTCCTTCCTTGGTTTTTTGATTAACGTGTCTTCAATTCTCAACAAATTTCAACAAATAAGGTTCTAAATCAGAGTTAAGGGGTACAGGCATTGGAACTGGTTTTAATGTTGACATATTTATTTTTGTTTAGGATATACAGGGTGAACATAATTAGTACTTTTGCTGTATGTATATGGCCAGTATCTCATTTATGACTCTGCACAGAGCTAAAGGGTACAGGTATTGAAACTAGTTTTAATTTTGACATAAATAGTTGTCTTTGTGTAGTAATTTAATTGTGTATCGTATTATCTGTAATATAGTTAATGTATAGTATTGAATTTATCACAGTAATTTTTTTTTGCATATTCTTGATCACAAAACAGGCTTTTTTTTTGGTTTTTTGGTTAGGGTAAATGAGGGGGGGTGGGTTGTGTATTGACATTTTGCGGTATATTTTGTTGTTGTTGTTATTATTTTGAAACTTTTTGTTGTTGTTAGGACAGGGGGTTCTTAATACAAGCCATCCGGCCTTCTGAGAACCTCGTCATTCAATGTTTGTGTTTAATTGTTATGCTGTTATATTTTATATTTGAATGAAATAAAGATGAATAAACGTAACAAACGTAAAACGTAACAAACGGATATACAGGGGTAAACATAACTGGTACTTAAGTTCTTTTGCTCTCTGTATATGGCCAGTATCCCATTTATGACTCTACACAGAGCTAAAGGGTACATGTATTGGCTGCTGGTTTAAATTTTGACATATATGTGACACGATCAAGGGAAATGAGTCAGATGTTGCCAATATTGATTTTCAGATATTGGCAAAGAAAATGTTAAATTCTTTTGTTTTACATTGTTTTCAGCGATTGATATAATGCTGTAACTTCACAAACAAAAGTCGTATCAACATGGGGTTTTCAGTTTCTGAAAGCTCTAAATCTCCTCTTTAGAAACAGGTGTAAAACTCACTTTCAACCAGGGCCGATATGTGACTCATTCCTCTTGATCATGTCACATATCTGTTTAGGATATAAAGGGGTAAACATAACTGGTACCTTAGTTCTTTTGCTGTCTCTATTATGGCCAGTATCCCATTCATGACTCAGCACATGTACATACCTTGACAAATGTGACGCAATCTCCCATGCTTTCTACCACCTCAGCAACTGCCAGTATTTCTAGTACACCTTTGCAGACCCTCAGGATTTTGCGTACTTCATGCTGATCAAAGGCCAACAGTAAAGCTGATGTGCCTCCCAGAATACCTAGAGCAAACCAAGAATTAGAAAAATCAACATCTGGGCCAAGATTCATCCAAAGTTTTATGCAAAGATACATGTGTATCTTATATGGCTGTATCAACCTCCCCGTAATAAGAGGTTGCTTTACCATTATGTAAAACCATGGGGCTGTGGTCGAGGCAACCTGGGGATGTGGTTGGCTACACCCTAGCCTTTCAAGTAGCATAAGTTATGAGGAAGCATGTAAATCTACGATACCTATTAATATTGGTAGCTGTCTTAATCTTGAATTCGCATCTTTGGGTACAATCTCTTGTGTAAAATCACGCCATGAACACGTAATAATGTGCTTGATTTCATACCGTAAACAAGCAACTGCAATAGAGGCCGTCAGCCTTTCGTCATCTTGTGGGTACAAATGATACGCGTGTTCATGCGTCGGACATTACGCGCAGGGCGCAGCTTGCCATGCAGCTGGTATCACGCATCATCGCAAGCATGGAGATCAAACGACCATCGCAGCGTGTACCCACAAGATGGCGGCATATGACGTCACGCTGATGGCCTCTATTGTAAAGGATTGCAATATTTTATGGATATGTACTTGTTGCTTTTGCACTGATATGCAAGTATTTACAAGTATATGTGATGTGATCAAGCAAATTCAGTTGGAAGTCGGAAATATTTATTTTCAACTAAACAAACAAATAATTTCTTTTGTTGCCTATTGTTTTGGAAACACTTCAACTGTTCATATCTTTAGAAATGAATGTTCAATTCAAATGGTTTTTGTGCAATTATATCTAGTTTGCACATGCTTCATAAAATCATGTAGAAAACTGAAAATTTAATAGCCTGACTTCAAACTGATTTTGCTTGATCGCATCACATATGGTGATGTAAAATATACACCCTCTTTTTGTTTACATCTGGCTCCTTAAATCAACTTTTTCCTAATTTTTGTTTGTTTACCTCTAGCTCCATCAATAAGCTTTTTTCTTGCAGGTGATGAGTACGGATCCTGTCTAAGCATATCACATGCTACTACTAACAGGTTGGCAGCTTCCTCTACCCTACTCAATGCTGGTGGCATCTCTTGCTTCAGGATCTTATCTGATGCTGTCTCACAGGTTTCCCTACCAACCTGAAATAAAGATATAAGTAATAGTAACAGATGGTGTCTTATGCAAACAGAGGGAGGGGACTTAAAAATCACCCACTTGCGGGGACTATTCATGTTTTTATCAACTAGCTACCTTCCAACTGGGGATGTCCCCAGTTGGCAGTATGCGTTTTTGTGTGTCAGCCATTTTGTCCCTGCTTGTACGATTAAAACCACAAAACACACAAATGCCCCAAGTTGACACAAAATACGGGGAGGGTGCACGTTTATGGGGAGGGGAGTACGATTGAAACCAGACACAAATGTCCCCAGTTTACACAAAATTTTGGTAGGGGGGTGGGGGTGTGTGGGGGTGTGTGTATGGAGAGGAGCACCTCAGTTCATTAGCCCATCTAGCCTATGCTTGATCCAAAAATACAAATATTCCAAATTTTGCTGGATTTCAAGGTGTTCTGGTTTCAGGAATTACACAAAGTCCCTTTAAGTTGATTTACTGGTACCACCATTAGTAACACCAACTAATTACTTTTCAATTTCCTAAATGTCAATCTGTTGAAATACTCTTATGCTGAAGAGACAGGTAATATATATTGTTAACCTCTGAACCATACTTAGTCAATAGCCATAACATATGTTTACTGCATGAACAGGTAACAACAAATAGGACAGGAGCATTGGGCTATTACAGTTGAAATCCATATGCCCCCTGTGGAAGACATGATCTTAATCTCCCACACAGGGGGTGTAGATGTCAAATGGATTCACCCATTCAGGTAACCCCATTTGAAATTTGTACTCCATGTGTTGTAGATTAAAGTCTTGTCTTCCATAGGGGGTATATGGATATTTAAATGGAATAGCATGTTACTTTTGACTATACTGTGTCTGGTCTCAAGTTGAGAGTAATGCCATGTTGGATGTCACAGTAGCAGATTCAAGTCGCGCACGAAACCCATGAGGCGTGTACACACACATAGAAGGGTGATTTGTCTGCAAAATCCAACATGGTGTTACTCTCAACTTGAGACAAGACAGACTATAGACATGGGGATCGAAGAGCCAATTCCTGTGTCGTCCTAATCAAGGTGTGCCTTATAAATGAAGTATGCTGTATAACTTAATACTTTGCAAGAAGAAGGTATCTTACACTTCTCACAATGCTTTTCTTCCATGTACTAAATTTCTATCCAGTACAACATAGGTCAATAGCGACAAAAATACCTCTCTTGACAGAGTTCATCCAGATCTTGCAATTCAGGTATTTCTTGTCACTCTCGACCCATGTTGCACTGAATGGCAAATCAGTACAGAGAAGAAATCTATTGTGGGAAGTGTAAGGTATGTCCTATGCCTTACAACTATATATTTGATTACCTCACAACCAATAAAAAAATCCTCAAAATGCAAAATCTGGGCCTGTTGGGCCAAAAGAACAAATATATTTTAGATTGTATACATTTTTGTCATGCTTTGCGTGAATCAAAATTGATTCTCACTTGCTAGAATCAAGTGAGAATCAACTGATCGTCGTAACTTACTGTTTGCAGAATGGGTATAATTACCGTACTGACGCGAGTATAGTCCCACCTTCGAGTAAAGTCCCACCCCAAAAAATTCATGGTTGACCAAAAAAAAAAAAACAATGTCAAGATGTTTTGTATTTTTAATATGAAAATTGATAATTTGTCATACTCTATTAATGTCATACTCTATTAATGATTTCAAAATGCATTGAATTTGAATGCATTTTGAAATACAAATTATCAATTTTCATATTAAAAATACAAAACATCTTGATTTAAAAAAAAAAATTTTTAGGTCAACCATGAATGATCCTAGCATTTAGGTCTAGGTCCAGGGACACTACAAAACCGAAAAAAGTAAAAAACTTATTATTTTTTTTTTTTGAAATTCGAGTATAGTCCCACCCCCCAATTTTGAAAAATGTCCACCCAAAAACGGGGTGGGACTATACTCCCGTCAGTACGGTAATCGGGAGAATCAATTCTGATTGTAACAAACTTAGTTTAGGAGAATCGTTGCCAGAATCAATTTTCTGATTCTTGCTGAAATCGAGGCCCTGGCATGGATCGTAATCACAAATGACAACCACCAATAGGTATACTCACTCTGACCAAGTTGATAACGGCTGAGCTGACCGCCTGGACAGGGGCCGTAAGATCGGGCATAGCATTGCCATCTTCAGCTTCTTCATGGAGAATCACAAGCTCAGAGACCTGTAGAAATGGAACAAGAGAACAAAAAAATCATTTAGAAAATCTAAGTCAAGAAATTTGTGTAAAAACATTGAATTGTTTTACCTTGAGTTTGAAAGTGTAAATGATGTCAGTATTTTTTATGATGACCAAGCTCTGCAGGATTAGGTCAGCATGCACTCAATGGGCTATTCCATTTAAAATCTACACTACCCCTGTGGACGATTTTGGAAATATCTTCCACAGAGGGAGTATGAATTTCAAATGAAATGAACATATTGGCAGCTCCATTTGAACCTCACTCTCCCTCAGGGCCAGATTCAGGTTGAATCATTCTCAGAGGGTGTTTGAAATTCAAATGGAGCTGCTTAATGTGTTCATTCCATCTGAAATTCATACTCCCCCTGCGGAAGATATTTCCAAAATCTTCCACAGGGGTAGTGTGAATTTTAAATGGAATGGCCCAATATGAAACATAGTGGATTGGATAAGGTTATTGAATACAATAACCTAGAGCAGGATATTGAATTGTATAAAACCAAATTTGAATCTTAGTATTTGCAACATATTCAGATACAACAGGAACTACATGGAAGTATGCAGTATTATATTTTCAATTCCATATAAAATGTAAGAATATTGGAAACACCATTCAGAGTCCATACACACAGACTTGCGAGGTATTTCATTATTTTAACGTGACCCTCTTTTTACATCATGTGGTTATATAGATATCCACAAAAAAACTTATTTCCTAAATTTCAGTTGATTGGGACATTGAATTTGCGAGTTATGCAGTATTACAGTGCCCTGGGCTACTGTGTAATGTTGGACTATTGACAGCCATAAAATACAAATTTGACCAAATCTTTGTCAAATGACGGAATCTGCAAGAAATCTTATGCACACAGACATTTATATGTATTCCTAGGTTTCTGAATTCTGACGGCATAAAAATCTCATCTCAATCATGTATACTGCGCCAAGAAAGTATCCTTACACTTGGAAAAATAGTCACAATTTCAAAACTGAACCATTTTGGGGTAAATTTGTTTTTGTAAAAGATGCACTATCTAATCTTGCACATTATGACACCGCATTGAATCCAATGTGACCTCAAGAAGTAAAAATACAAGCAATTGAATAGACAAAGGTCCAGTTTTAAAAGTGACAAATTGGCCTATACAAGGCGGAAAAAGATTCCAACAAGCGCAACAAAGAGACTACACAGTTTCTTCAATGAAGCCTTGTTTAAAGCAGTATTTTCTTCGGTTTTTACTTCTCTGTACTTTTCATAACTTGCATTTTATTTGTCAGCTCTTTTGCTTTAGTTTTCTTTTCTTCCTTTTGTTTTAAATTAAAGGCCCGCACAAATTAGCCATTTACCACTCTCAAACCAGATGTCTAGTCCGTGGAGTTTTGAATAGGCCAGTGTGTCACTTTTAAAACTGGACCTTTGTCTAATCAAATGCTTGTAACTTTGCTTCTCGAAGTCACATTGGATTCAATGGGGTGTCAAAATGTGCCGGATTAGCTAGTGCATCTATTAAAAAAACAAAGTTACCTCAATATGGTTCAGTTTTAAAATTGTGATTATTTTCCCCAAGTGTAAGGATACTTTCTTGGCGCAGTATATAATCAATATACATGTTACTCCTATATCACAAGGCACTGTCTTATTACTATGCTGCAATGATAATTATATACTTCTACAAAGCTTATATTTTTGTGTCAAACATATATGTTTATTAACCTTTTCAACACAAAACAATCAAAAACCAGACAGGGGTGTCTATTCTTCCAGAAAATTGAAATTATTCCCTCACCCTACCGCGCTGTGTCACATCCATCCCCAAATTCTTCCCCAGCTGAAAACCCTCAAAATGGACCAAAAAGGGAAAATTTTAGGTTGGTTGCTATATCGGGGGGCATTCCCATATATTGATATACGTCATGAGCCCATGAAAAGACCCGGTTATTTTTAGCAAATCCTACACCTAATGACCCTGGTTTTTTTCAGTAGCCTATATACTGAATGACCCCCTTTCTTGAACAATTATTCCTCAAAATTGATGTGAAATTTTAGGCGCTCCCATACAAAATCGCTCCATTTTTGACATTGCCAACACCGAATGACCCCCTTTTTCCTTAAAATTTCCACACCGATAGACCCCTAGTTTCATACGCTGGTGGGCACAGGTATGTCACTTTCATATTTGAGTGCCTCCCCAGGGTGCTATCTATATACATGTACTTTTCCTTATTTTCTTGTTCCCTCCCTTCCCTGACTGAACATGGGTGTGTTGTGAGTTGTTCTATTCTGTTTTCCCTAAAAACATAAAATTCTTTCCTAGATGGTACAGTCTGGACACTGAACCATTGCATCTAAGGACTAATGGTTCAAAGGGAAGACAGGCTGGTAAACACCTCTAGGCTCTTTATTATTTTCAGAGCTAGCTGTGATTTCTTATTTGCAGGGGTGTGAGAGTACAGCTTTTTTGTTTTGATTTTCATTTTTTTTTGTACCAGTACACTTGCTCTGTATAAAAGTATAGGATCTTTCCGAATTGCAGCTTTTTGCTAGGTGTTTTGAGCTTTTTGCTATCTGGTTTTTGCGTTTTCAGCTCTTTTATTATGTGGTGACTTGCATGCCCCTGATTTATAAAGCCTTAGAATTAAAATTCTTCTGTTGCAGAGTTCGGAGAATGGGACTGAACTATTGCATCTAGGGCAGAATAATCAAGGATTTGGATCTGAAGCTGAGGTTTAAAAGAGAAGATAAACTTGGACAATAGAGCTGTTAACTAATTGATGGTTCTTCCCTTAGAATCCCAAATGCTTCCCTAGATAGGTAGATGTCAAAACTAAAAAGAAAATGGATTTTGTATGAAATATATATATGCAAAGCAGAGCTCCCTAGTGTGCAAACTATGTATTATTACCTATAGTATGACCACTAGTCACTATTGCCCAGGCAGGGAAGAATTACTGACCCAACTTTTCCCTGTTTTATGATAAAGTCCATGGTTTCCCTCAAATAATTATTGTTGGGATGGGAATGGGTAAAAGCCAAGGGACCACTACATGTATGCTAATGTTATGTAGCCATATAATTCTTCCCTGAATTCACCCACTCTGTAGAGCAGTCACTGCCAGCCAGTGACCATCTATTTCATTCCAAAAATACCATAAAACATAATAATACATGTTCCAGTTATACATTTTTCCCCAAATTAGTTAATTTTATTTTTAATCTTCCTTGAATCCTGTTGACTTTCCCCTCTCTTTTTTTTCTTTTTCAAAATTCAAAATTCTTCCCCAAAGGGGGCGATTAACGGAAGAATAAACACCCCTGAAACCAGAATAATTCAATCAGGCAAGGCTTTAAAAAAATGTTGCTACCCAAAAGATAATATGATTAGGGTTTGATAGGTTTTAGGATAAAAGAATTGTGGTTATTGGGGTAGTGACTACTTTTCTAACGTTGTTGCCTCAATTGAAATAGATTTATGGAAATTTTGATTTGTTCATTAACCAGCAATTCTCTATTTGAAATATTATCAAAGGTCATGCAATGGGCATAAAATTAATTACAAATGCAAACATGAGATTATGTTTACAGAGGTTTTTCATGGAACACTACAAAGTACAATGCATTACAGTAAATCCAATTGAAACCAATATTTTATATTTCCTTATATCAGGATGTGAAACTGTGAAGATATTTTTATTGTCATTAATAGAATTGTATTGTTCTCTGATTTGAGGGCTGGTTTAGAGTAATAATAGCATAGGCCTCTAGGGATAGGTAAATTCTAGTTTTGGTTTAGGGATGTGCAATATCTATGACCCCTGGGGTGGGTAAAACTGGAGGGAGAGCAAAACTGGGGGGGGGGAAGGCAGAATTGTTGGTAAACCGAAAGAGGGGAGCAATTTTAAGTGAGCCGAAGGGGCATGGGGAGCAATTTTGGCACACATTCATGGCAAAGTGTAGGCTGAGAAGGGAAAGCAATTTTTAACAGGCTGTGGGGAGGGGGGGGAGCAATATTTAGCATGCCATTTGGGAATTTTAGACCCCCTTCCTGTGCACATAAATATTGCATAGCCCCTTATTCTTAGGACACAATATAATGACACATGTGGTTATAATGGTAGCAGAAGAAATGTGGAAGTCATTGAACAATTTATAAGTCATTAGACAGTTTATATTTGTTGTATTGCTAACTGAGATGACTAATAATAACTTGAACTGCAACATTAGGCCCTTCACAATTAATTCTTAGTTTCCTGTTTCATGGTTGAAAACCAGGGATGAGGCGACTTTTAATTATTAATTATTAATTATCTTTTATTTTCTTTATTTTAAAATAAGTGGTCGCAACCTACATCAAGCCATTTTGACAAGGAGCATGCATTTAATTATTTTACTACTATGCTTGATTTTATACATAAGTAATGGTACAATTAGGTTCTATGTTTATTCATTATTATAGATGATATGATCAAAGTCAGAAAGTAGCAAATGGTAGTCATTAAAAATTATTTTTAAAGAGAAAATCCAAAATATAAATAAAATAATTAAATATTTTGCAATTCTCTACTTTGGATGCGGGCGGGAAACAGGAAACTAAGAATCAATTGTAATTGGCCTTATGAGCTTGCAGTCACATACAAAACAGTAGGCCTATTCCATTAGGCTGTGTATTCAGCTCTTATTTGTGTACACTCAAATTCAGAAGCTGTTCCAGCTAAAATCCCGGTTGAAATCCACCCCCATCCCATAAATTATGGAAGACATGACATTACAACACAGACCATATGAATTTCAAATTGGGGTTACCTGAATGACTCAATTTGACATCTACACCCCCTGTGTGGGATGATTAAGGTTGTGTCTTCAACAAGGGGTGTATGTATTTCAAATGGAATAATCCAATGATTCATAATGTCACATTCTGCATTTTCAACAACCAGGACTGGGAACCAGCAGAATACTTTATAACCCCGCCCATTCACCATGGTAACAGTCTGAAATATGATTCAAGTTTCATGACCTTTAACCCCTCACATCCCAGTAGGCCACCGTTAAACACATAGTCATTCAGTCTTTACAGGTATCATGGTCTACTCTCTCTGAAAATTAGGTGTGCCAAATCAAGTATTTTTTCCCTAATTGGCCCAATTTTGGTTTAAAAATCTGTGATATTTGATGTTTGCACTCAAATATTGAGACAAATTAAGTGGACACACAAGAGGAATGGTATGGGTTAAATAAAAGGGATCCAAGACTTGATAAAGGATGTCATTTCCACCCCATGTGCATGAATTTTCTTGGAAGGAAATGCACCAGGGAAAACGCCCACATAAAACTTTTACTTTGATAGTGGCCTTAACTCAAGAACCACAAGACCTATGGAAATATAAATGTGATTATTGGCTCCCTTGACCTGACACATTTCCTATAAGATCCCCAGTATAATGTTGCTCCTGCCATCCCACTTGGCTTTATAATTTCAAGCCCATCTCACTTCATAATTTCAAACTCAGTATGCGTAAAATGTGGTCTCATTCATTCTGTCATTAAAGCTATACTCCATACTGCAAATTATTTTCAGTCTAAAGTTGATAGTGTTAGGTTTCTCGGCTTACTATATGACACAAGACAGAAAGACTGCATGGTGCATTCAGTAAACTAGAATGATGATACGTTTAGAATCATTTATTTTTATTTTTAAAGTAAGATAATGAAGGAAGTAGAATTTTATTCTTGTTCTGGGGATGGATATTTTTCTGAGTGATACCATAGGCATGCGTTTGAAGAGTTATTGTGATACTGATTTTACAGAAATTTTACAGGATTTTTTAAAAACAACATGATTGAACTTTCAACCCAATGATAGCCTGTGGGTAGACAACTTTGATCAACATTTCACCCCAAAACTCAACATGTCCAAAGTGACCACTCTGCCAGGGGAGGGGTATTGCTGGCATAGTGGCATTGCGGATGGGAGTGCTCTTGTTCTGAATATAATTTTGTTGTGAGATTTCCGATTTTTTCTATAGTCTATGACTTGATTAGTATAATTTATGAATTCCAAAAAAAGACCTACAAAGTAGACCATTACATTTCCTAGACTGGGACATAGACTAGTCACATAATTATATAGAAATAGTATATGGGTGAAATGTGTGCAGTGCATCTCTCCCCTTAGCTTGCTATCTCTCTGTCTCGCTGTGTCTACCAGTTTATCATTACATACATGAAAGACTCTAACATACATGTACCAAGTTTTAGCTAATACACCATAAATAATACATATGAATATCAAATCAGATAATTCTAATTAAACAATTTCTCTCGAGCTACATCCACCCCCTCTTTTCTCAGCATCCATAACAACACCCTGGAGCCCAATCACCCACTCTTGAATATTTCTAGCATGAATCGCACTATTTCCAATGGCTATCTGCTGGTGACTATCAGGTCGTGACCCCTGCTCCACCGGTCACCGTAGGAATTCTAATCTCATTGGAATGTCAGCCCTATGTGAAATTTAACCATCAAACTTTCACCCAGCCATTTAGATCACTATGTCTTGTTGATTTGGTAACTGTGCTGATATGAGAAATGATGAAAATATATCCTGTAAAAGTTGAAATTTCTGTGTGATTAATTGCGCTTTGACAATATTGAACAGTTTCCCCCCTTTTTTTAAAATTCATGTTCTAAGTTTTATTACATTGACCTATACACAAAAGGAATATATTTGTATGTTGTTATTTTTGTGGTAGCAGTTTGTAACGTGAAAAACATAAAAATAAACGTAGCACGTAAATTTACACTTTTACAGTACTGTATATTAAGCGGTAATATTGTGTCATTTTTTTGCATTTTGCCAATCTTGAACAACTTTGCTTGGTTTTTGATTTGCGATTTGTCTTCCCATAACCATATACATAAAAGAACACAATTGTGTGGTTTTGTTTCATTTTCGAGGCAACTGCGTTGAGCATAAATTAAAGCGCTAAAATGTCCACTTTTATTTACAGAATGCTCGACTTTGAGGCTGACTTTGAGTCAGTTCTGAACAATGGTGAAAACATCATTGCGGTCTCAATTAATACCACAATCAGAGCAAAGTACAATAGTACAAATCTGTAGTAAATCACAAAAACCACAACTGAGAAAATCTAGTAAAAATAACAATGATACACATATTCACCAATATATGCTTTTGCTGCAACTGTACATACATTACTTCCTTGTGTCATTTTGGGCCATTTTTGGTGACTATTTTGTGGAATTTAATCTGTCCTTGACTTGCCAACATTTTCTTTATCTTTCTTTTCAGGCCTATAGTCGAAGGAAAGGGGGACCCAATTTCCCCGAAGGCTAAAAAGTCCCCCTTTTTGACTAAAAAAGTCCCATTTGCGAATGTAGCAAGCAAAAAAAAGGAGTTTTTTTATGCCTTTTTGGTTAAAAAAGGTCCAATTTTTTTTAAAAGAAAAGCTCCACTGTTTAAATATCCACCCAAGTCCTCTTTCTCAAAATCAGCCCCCCCCCAAATCCTGGTCAGGGGTTTGTTTGAAGTTGTTTCTTTCGTTGTTTTTTTGCTGTTACTGTGCGGTATGGAAAACTAGACAATCATGATTCAAGAGATCACATGGAAATAAACAACAATACCGCTTGCAAAAGATTTATATTATAACCAATTTTACTTTCTTTCACAGAATTGTAATGCGTTGGAAAATGAAGAGTACATGAATTATTGCTTGAAGCAAAAATCCATTTTGAATCCAAGCAATGCACATCTTGGTGACATATATCTTCAGGGGGAGTAGGGATAATGCTTATAAGATCTCAGAATGATCCAACATCTCAGGGTTACCAAACCTGGGATTTGGTAGCCCAATTGGGCGACTTTCAATTTCCCTTGCAAATGTCCTGTCCCATAGAAACCAATGGTAAAGTAATTTAGGTGAATTTTCGCCATTGGCCCCCACTACATTTGGTAGTTTCCTTTTCCATAGAATTCAATAGTTAAAAAGTAAATTTGGGCTACTTTTTTATGATTTTCCCCATGATTTGGGCTCCAAGTTTGTGGCAACCCTGACTTCTTTTTGCTTGAAGCAGAACATACCATTTACAATATAATCACATATCTAGGTGGTGATGAATCAATGTATGCATACAATAAAGAATACACATTACACAAAATGGCCTCCAGAAGAACTGGGTCGGAGGATGATGAATTTCAAGACTGTTATAATTTCACAGATGTCATTTCTATTGCTCCAATGTCCACTTTATTATCAAGTATATTGTATTGAACATGGAAATTGCCTTATAAGAACATTTGGAACAGGGTGTGCTGGGGTGGTTCAGTAACCACGGTTAATCACGGTTATACCATGCTACACTGGTTGACATTTCGCCCGGGCTTGTCAGTTGTCATTTTAAATCCTGGATGTTACTCCTCCCCCCTGAAACCTTTGCCCCTTTAATTTTCCCCACAAAGAAATTTTGGAACCACCAGACCCCCACTGCAAGTCCACAAAATCACAGAACCAAAGACCTTAGTTAGGCTATCATCAGAATCAGTTTGGAATATAGTCACCATTAGATAACATTTATTTTGTACTGGTTCATATAGCAATTTGTGAAACATATTTCAAAACTTATATGTGAGCATACTCAAAAGGAAAACCCTACAGCTATGTACTTTGAAATATTAATTGAAATTCAAGAACACAGGATATGCAGAATACGACCTATGTTGCTTCATTTCCTTGCATATTGATATACCAAACATAATCAATGGATCTGAGGATGGCATGGTTGCATGTGCTTGCTTTAGAACAATTAGGCCATTGCATCTGGGGAGAACTGTATTCCAACAAGCAAGTTTCTTCATGGCAAAAAAGGGAAAACTTTCTGCCCATTTTAAAAAATGGAGGTTTGATTTTTAATTTTTCTTTTGGTACCATGCATGTGAGTACATGTACTGTATCTTATTTGATTTTTAAAGACTGGTTTTCAGATAACATGATTCTTTGAGTATGCTTTTGTATTTTGTTTAAGTTTAAAATGTAGTAACATTTTGTAATTAATGCTGCGTTTGTAATTCTTTGTGATTTGTAATGATTTTTTGTGATTTTTCTTAATTGTTCTTTTGTTTATAAAAACAAAACAAAATAAAAGCACTGGCACCGAAGTATGTGCTCAGTGGAAAAGAGAAAAAAAGTTTCTTCATGGCATATTGCCAAAGCGTTTTCTCTCAAATATAAAATACTAGACTGAAGAAATATTCTTACAATTTTGTATGATTCACATGACTATGAATGATATCTTGAAATGTTTTTCATATGGTCCTGTCAACTGGGAACCATTTTCAAATTCAATACCCTGACATCTTGAATACACATTTATCCAAAAGCCTGCCAGAGAGAAAGAAATAGTGTTTTACAAACATTAAACACATATCCTCTAAACAATACCCAAGTGGAATTCTCAACCTGAAGCCATAATCAACATTAGCAATTATGTAAAAGCACTTAGCTCAAAAGTCATGTTTATCTTCAGTAGACAGTATTAACCCAAACAAAATCCGCTAACTCCTTCATGCTACACAACATGACATTATACATGCATGGAGATAAATGCAAATACATATCTATTCAAATATACCCATCTCAAGAAGACCCACTGTTCTAATTATAGGCATTTTTGAGATTTTTATGACTTTTAATAAGACAGGGAATTTTAGGACATAAAATTCATAATCCATCTTCAATATTAAAGCACCATGCCCAAAGTGTTAAGAAGGCACATTGTTATCTTCAGTAGACAGTATTTAATAATTTACAATTAATCTAATTTATCTGACAACATGTGGGAATGTTGACCAACAGAAGGTCTGTATTACAATTCCAGATCCACTATTTATGACATTATTATTGATCATCATCATTATCATGTGTGTAAGTATCGAACATATTGCAATGTGCAATAATGATGTTATGTTATAATTACTTATTATTTCTATTTGAAGACAAAAAATATTTCAGAAAAAAAAACATGTATCAATTTTAGTATTTTCACTATAAATGAAATATTTTTAAGTCACATTTTCTCTATTTCTCATTTCTTTCCCTCTCTCACCTA
The DNA here is from genome assembly GCF_039555335.1 of Amphiura filiformis. Taxonomy (NCBI): domain Eukaryota; kingdom Metazoa; phylum Echinodermata; class Ophiuroidea; order Amphilepidida; family Amphiuridae; genus Amphiura; species Amphiura filiformis. The sequence goes on from NC_092644.1 coordinate 23,814,301, forward strand.
TTTCTATCGCTATCTATCTCAACTTCTCTCCAAATAATGATCAAAATTATGTTTCATTTTCAATAGTCATGTCTTTTCCTGAGTCAATCAGCCTTGATTAAAATCAGCCTATAATTAAAATAGGTTACAAGTATGTTCAACGAATATACATCAACCAACCGATAAATATAAGCTGCTTATATGGTTCCCAGATTATTGTGCTCTACTTGGTACTGGCCATAAGCATGAACACACTGTCATTTCATACTGGTTTATATACAAGTCTATGCAGTGCATATATCATTCAGGAGACAAGAATGAATTCAGGTCTTAATATTCACAAACTTAATTTGTACCGATATTGTTGCTCTTAGTGATGTTGCAGAAATATTAATTTTACGAATCCAGCTAGCAGGTTGACCATAGGTGTTACTGTGTCTCTCTATCTAATAAGGTATATTGCTGATAGCAATCAATACAGCGATAAATGCTGGGAATGAAAAAGGCTCACAAAAGATATCGAATATGTCACCCGCGAGTCCGCGACAGCGGATTTGAACCCTTTTCGTCCCCAGTATGCCTCTGGTTCGCCTATTGATCACTATCAGCAATATACCAAATCATTTTTAGCAGGGCCGTTCCTACCATTAGGCCAGGTAAGGCGGTCGGTCGCCTAGGGTGGCAAACGCAGAGGGGCGCAAAAAAAAATGACGAAGAAAGAAAAAATGGGAATGGAGAAAGAAAAGGGAAGAAAAATGAGGGCGGATAAAAATAAAAATGGGAGGAAAAATAAAAAGGGGCGAAAAGAGAAACAGAAAACAGGGCGGAAAAGGAAAACGGGAAACTGAGAAAAAGAAAAGACCCCTTAACACCTTTTTGGTATGCTTTGGTGGGGCGGCAGTGAGAGGCTTTGCCTAGGGCGGCAAAATCCCTAGGAACGGGCCTGTTTATTAGCTAATTCCCAATTCCAATATCATCAATCCATCATTTATTCTGTAGAAGGAAAATGTGTGTCCCCTTCCCTACTTTACTTGATACACCAGAATTTTCCATTTTTCCATTTAATTTAGAGCAGAATAAAAATACTACTTTGCAGTGAATACCAAATATTCTTTTTTTACTAAATATATAAACAACTGCATCCTTTTATGTGACAAATTAGTTTTATTATTATTCTAGGGCTTGAAAAGGTGGGGAATATCCCAATATGGGAATCCCCCTCCCAGAGAAAATGTGGGCATTTGTATGGAACACAGAAAAACAATGGCATGCTTGATACAAATTATGTTTATTATTTGTAGGGAAATATGAATTTGGACAAATCCTCTCAAGGGAATAAAAAAAGCAAACTGTAGAATCTAAGGTTTGAGATAAAGAATCCGTCCCTGTGAATGACCGATGGGAATTATGTTTATTATTTGTACGGAAATATGAATTTGGACAAATCCCCTCAAGGGAATAAAAAATGCAAACTGTAGAATCTAAGGCTGGAGATTGAAGAATCAGGCCCTGTGAATGACCGATGGGAATTATGTTCATTATTTTTGTACGGAAATATGAATTTGCATTCCCTAATAACGTAATACACATGTAATTTAAAAATGCATTGTGCTTATTAGAAAGTAGCTACAGCAGTACCAAAATGAGTGCCATACTAAGGGCCATAAGCCTAACTTAATTGCAAGCAGACCCCTAAGTTCTTCTCTTTCTTCCACCATCAAGACCATCATCTTCTCATGCGTAATCACACCCAATTCAACATCCAAGTCTAGCTCCGCCAATCAATCCCATGGGACAACTCACCACAATATACAATTTTAATTGACTCAATAATAATGATGGTGTTTCTAAATTATTTTATACTTGGCTTTGCTAATTGGCCCAAGTTCACACTAGGGTATGTCACTTCAGCTGGACTAGCTGTAGTCATGGTAGTCACCCCAGGTAAGGAGATACTTCCCTGCTTGCAGGCAAAAAATAGCTTGTTAACCGACCTATAAGTGCGAATTTTTCACACCACATTTATGTTCACTTATTTTGGACATACCAAGGAAGTGAGTGCAAAAAATAAATACCTTCAAAAATTATTTTTGTTTGAAGTTATAGGCTGAAGATGCTAACTTGAAAATAATTGCACAAAAAATGAAAACAACAAAGTATTTAGATCAGATGAAGTGCGAAAAATAAATCACACTAAATAATGATTTATTGAATGAGAGGAAGATTGCACATCTTCAGATGTTCATCAAGATGCCAGGTACTATGCACCAAAATACTCATTTCTGCGGCACAGCACAATAAGCCCCATTAAACAATTACTGCTCAAATATTGAACCTCAAGTTATGGGTATGAGGTTTTGTACCCACAACATTCAAAGGTCATCCTATGAGTGTACGTGCACATTAAGGTCAATGAACTGTGTACCGAGACATGAACATAATCTATCTTAGTGAGGGGACTTCTCAATGTGGAATTCCATCTGATGATGAGATTCTCACACTAGATGACCTTTGACCCTTCCTTGCATCTCTGTAATACCAAACTGGTATACTAGCCACAACATATCAGTCTTATTTAAAGCTGGCCCATTATCTTTATCTAGATTCGGTGTCATCACTCAGGTCCCATGTTACTGAGCCTATCTGACATTTGCTGAATGATATTTATAAATGAATATAAATATTGATGGTAAAATGAACTTGCTATTTTATGTAACAATTTTAATGACACAAAATGCACTAGTAAAGTTTAACTTTTAGCATCAATGTCAAATATAATCATGTTACATGTTGGTATAATTTATGAAATATCTAGCAAAGTTTATAACATACAACATGAAAGTTGAGAATATTGCAAAAGCTGAGTTGCTCTGGAATAAGCAGGAAATAATTTGTAAAATATCAAGTTGTTTGACTGAGATGGTTAGCGAATGGGAGACCTGTCTGAAAAATGTGGACATGAAGTCCCTTTCTTGATAATTTGGGAAAAGCCCATTCATCTGAAGCATCATTAGTCCAAAAAGAGTTAAAGTTAGGGTTTAGGTGATTTCAGGTTAGGAGTAGGGTTAGTGATAAGGTTAGGGTTAGAGTTAGCATTAGGGTTAGAATTTAGGGATATGGTTAGGCTAGGAAGATCAGAGTTAGGATTATAGGTAGGATTATGTTTAAGGTTAGAATTATGGCTATGTTTAAGGTTAGGACAAGGGCTTAGCTTAGGTTATAGGTTAGGGTGAAGTTCAAGGTTACATTTAGGGTAAGGATTATGGTTTATAACTAAGATGTTCGATTTTGAGCCTGGTTTTGAGACTAATATTCCTTTGGACTACCGACCTGTAACCAATAATTTTACATTTGGGAGGAAATGTTGGCGTCTTAAGATAAAGAAATACATAAGATGACAATTTTGATGACAAGGGACTATTTTGAATTTGATGAGAAATGTGACAATATTTTCTGTGACATAAACAAGTTCGATTACAGGAACTGACACTGTGGTTAACCATGTTAACTTTGTGAGATGAAGCCCATGTGAAGTTTACGCCACATGAAATTAAAATCACAGCAGCATCATATTCATGTTATCATAACAACATGACCTGATTCCTGGATGCCCTCGCCATATGCCGTCACCTAGATTTTAAAGCTATGACAAAAGATCATTAGGCTATTCTAGTTGAAATCCACACACCCCTATGGAAGATGCCACCTTAATCTCCAACACAGGGAGTGTAGATTTCAAATGGAGTCACCCATTCAGGTAACCCCATTTGCAATTCACACTGCCTATGTGGAAGATTAAAGTCATGTCTTCCATAAAGGGTACCCTCCCCATATGGATTTCAACTGGAATAGTCCAATTTTCAGTAATTCTGTTTTTTTCTCCTATCCATATCAATTCTCTCAATACTAAAATAAATGATTCATGGTAACTACCACATAACCTCAATCTCCTACACAGGGCTTGTGAATTTCAAATGGCATTACTTGAATGTCTCAATGTTGGGCTCATCTCCATCTATTTTACATTTTTTTTTTGGCTTTTGCTTCCCCGACCTCCCCCACACACCCCCACGTGTAATCGCCTACAAACTTGGACGATGTTGAGGACCATGCAAACGTGGCCGTCCAAATCCATACTTAATCGACATACCGAGGACATTTTCCTTCATTTTGTTTGTGTATTTTTATATATGGAATTTAACCCAGCAACTGCGGACATTATAGCTTATATACCGATAGAGGTCATATTTTGCAAACATTATACATGCATTTGCAGTTGTTTGCAGACCTCCAGAAACTGAGGATGGTCCCCTGTTGCAGAGTGGTCCACGGTTTGAATGTAGAATGCGAGTGTGTGTCCTCGTTTGCTGGCAAACACCAACACACACATGCAGACCTTAAGAAGCTATCAACAAGGACTGTCAGGTTGAGCAAAAGATGCCACGCTATTTTATATTTTATACGGCACTTCCAATATTCACTTTACAAATTATGATTATCCATCCATTACAGCACAACACCTGATTACATTATATATATTTAATGGATCTGAATACCCTTGAAACTTGCAGAAACAAATGGACTGTAAAATTCAAGTGTTTTCTTAGCATAAAATTATAGCCACTTAATTGCTCATGTAGGTCAGTTAATCCAGTGATGTTCACTTGTCCTATTTTGGTCATATGCAATCAAGGAGGCTGGTATGAGACCATGCATGATCCCCGGCATGCCCATACTGACCTATGTCTGGTATTTACTTCCTATACAAACCACAGGGCCATTGCAGGGCTGATGGTAGGCCTAATATATTAACTCCTGGTATATTAAAACTGTGTTGTTCTTCTCCGTTCTCTATAAGAATGGGCGAGAATTATTGTTTGCCATGTGCTTCGTTGAAATATATCTTTACGTATATCTATAAAACCCCACGTAGGGACAGTCTGTGTAACTTAGTAGTTAGATCTTTCCCCGGGGGATCTTTCACCGCACAATTGAAAGGTCTGAGGTTCAAGTCCCCACACAGGCAGGTAGGTCCCATATCCAGGGTTATTTCTCTGGTTTATCTGCCCATGCATGTTATATTTCCATTGTAATTTCATGTTAAATTGGGCTAGTGTGGGATGCATGGTTTTTCTTTCCCCATGTATTGCCTGTACTTTTTATTAAAATAAAATACTTAATTTTGTAAATGGCCACATGTATTACTTGTGTATGAAATATCAGGGATGCACAGTGTGCATGTGGTTTCCAAATTTCTTGCATGCGCGATAACAAAAGTATCGGCCTACACATATTTTAATCTATATCAATGTCAAACTATAAATTCACATGCAGCGGAAGTACTAAGTATTCAAAATCACAATTGAATGAAATCCATGTTTTTCTATTCAATCTCAAATCATGTTGTTCTCATCCCCGGGGGGGGGGGGGGGGTCACTCCCATTGTGGCCTGTACACCATTCGCGATAATCAACTTTTGAAAAGCACCCTAAACAAGGATTTAACCCTTCAATAAAAAAACGATACCCTAAACAGGTAATGCGCCTATTTTCAATCCTTGCATCAAATTTCATACCCTAAATCATTTCCGCGTATTAGCAATTGCAATGTTGCTACCCTTTTTCCAATTTTTCATGTTTTTAACACCTAAACACGATACGGCAGATCGTGTCTACCCAATAAAAACTACCCTTTTACGTGTTTTTTATTATCGCGGATGGTGTACAGGCCACAATGGGAGTGATCCCCCCAGCTCTCATCCGTATCTTTTCCTTCCGATCTCAAAATCAAACTGACAAACAAAATTGACACACCAAAGCCTAAAAATACATCCAAAATTCATCCTAAAACAAGCACGCTTCATTACTTGTGCATTGCATGTGTCAAAGACTCCTCCGTCTGGTATCAAGTGAGTAAGCAACTATGAACCATCACATCTAATAAATGAATCCCCGTATTGAGATGTACACACTGATCAAAGTGGCACGGCTCCGGGGCAATTCCGTCACGCAAAATTGGCTAAATGAGCTTTCCGAGACATTTCATCATTTACCGCTTTATAAAACTAGCGTGAAGTACCACTAGCTAGTAAGCTAGCTGCTGAATTGAACCTAAATGTACTATGCAAATTGATGAGTAGGGGAGAATTGGCTATTTGCTGTTCCGGTTGATATCCATACACCCCCTATGGAAGACACAACCTTAATCTACCATACAAGGAGTGTGACTTTCAAATGGGGTTACCTATGTGAGAGACAGAACCTTAATCTACCATACAGGGAGTGTGACTTTCAAATGGGGTTACCTATATGGGAGATTCCATTTGAAATCTATTACCCTGTATGAGAGATAAAGGTAATGTCTTTATAGAGGGTGTATGGATTTCAACTGGAAGAGCCAATTTGATAAATGCAGTCATCATGGTCTTGGATCACTTACACAAATTAATTGCCTGTAAAAAGATTCTGTAAATAGAATTTCCTCAGATTTGTCAATGGGGAAATAATTTAGGACATTATAGTGAGCATATAAATGAGATATTTATAGATGTATTTGAGAGACAGTATCTTACATTTGGGGCATTCAGTAAAAAAAACCTTCCTGGAGCAAAACTCTGGTTGGGATATAGTATTCAACACTAACAAATAAATAATTTGGGAATTTTGCATAATAAGTACTACACAATATCTTAACATTGTCTAAACTTCATAGATTCTCTTCCACTCATACACATGGTAAGCATGGTAAGTTGTGGCTGCCAGAAAAAAAAAATTAAAAAAAATACAATATTTTAACTGATAATGGCAATTTCAGGTCTCACAATATACTTATATTTTAATACAGTTTTTAATATGTTTAATTTGACAGACTTACTGTGATTCTCTGACGGTCATCCTATTTGCACATAACAAGCTCAACATGTTTATAACATGTTACATGTATACAGCCATAGTCCACAGCACAAACTGATAATTTAACACTTTTTTTCATTTTCAAAAATTTGTTCAATATTATAAGAATATATTGTTTAATATTAGAGACCAAATTCAATCTGGTTCTTTTGTTATTCTGATTTGATTTGATTTATGACATTGAACAGCTTGATCAGTTTAATTAATTATAATAGTTTTCACAATAACAATAGTTCAAAAACCACCAGCACTTGTATTGTTGAAGTGCATTTTCTCCCAAATCATAGATTCAAGATTGACTAAAAGATTTTCGAGAAATTATCAAAGGAGGAAATTTTAGCATAATGAATAATGAACCTCAAAATTGAAAGTTGTTGACGTTAATCTCATTCTTCTTGATCATATCACCTGTGTCTATATCATTTGAAGCGAATACTTAGTATATGAATTGGGCTCCAGATCCATAACCAGGGAAGGCAGTGGCACTCCAAAATCCAAATATGTGACCATCCAGCACAACTGAGCCCTGAAGTCGCCAATCATCATGTTTGAGATTCAACCAAAATATTCTGCTTGAAATTAGCTTTAAAATGATGTACATGTATGTCTCTAGTACTTGACATTTAAGTAGTGAAAAATCAATAAAACAGTCAATAAATCCTTTGTTTCCTATTGTTTATTGTTAAGTTCAATGGAGCATATCTCAATAGTGGCACTGGCGACATCCGGGCTCAGTTGTGGAGGATGGTCACATATTTGTACTGCTCACACTGATACATAATTGCTATTCGCTCAGACATCCTGACAGGTTCAAATTGTTACCAACCCAACAGAAAAGTAGCCATGGAAGGTTATATGGACGATGGCTTTTCTGGTACCATCTCAATTGCAGTGGTATAGACTACTACTACTACTACTACTACAAAGTTCTTAGACCACTTAACATCATTGTTTATCAACAAAGGTGAGGGACTGGTCTATCGATATGCTTGAACGAACTGCTACATTGTTCAATGGCTTCCTTGTACTATATAATGAAATATGGTGGGCAATTTAAAATGCATGTGCCCTGAGCAAACTATGATGCGTACACACACTGCAGGGCAAAGAACAATGGAAATTGCCATAATTCCTGCATATACTGCTGGGCAATGATGTCACATGTCAAGTGGTCTATAGACAAATTTATACCAAAATAAACATCATCATTACATCATAATCCCTGTGCGCATGAACAAAAATTTGTCCTAAAATAAGTATTGTCGCTTTGTTTGTAAAATAATTTTTATGGTCCATTGGTCCTGTTACATTATTATGCTCTCTGCTAGATATATAAAGGTTAACACATTTACTACACAGCAAAAATTACACTTTAACATTTTAGAATTCAAGAACTGATACTAACACTCTGTACTTTCAATCTTTAGAAAGGTCATGGTTTCATGCTCTAAATGTTCTATTTCTCCTAAATAAAAAGCATGTTATTAACCCGTAACATGCTTAACTTTGGTTCACCTCAACTTTGGTAATAGCCCGGGTAACATAGGTGTATATTACGCTAGCGAGTGACATAGGTGCATATTTCGCTGGTTACAGTAGCGAATCGGATGCGTTAATTACGTATGGTAAACACAAGCAGGTACAAGGGCAGTATGTCAGTATGCTTCCGGCTCAAACACGCAAAAGCATTGATGTCACTACCAAACTTAATGTGAACCGAAGTCACTAATCTTGTTGTTATTAGTTAGATACCGGTACTCACTGCATAATACTGTCTATCCTTCTGCCCAAGAAAAGAATATATTACCCTTCCCAGAATCCTTTGCATCATAATACATCGCCTCATTTCATCAAATGACACTCCCATTACTTTGTACAGGTTCCCTTTGTTTTTATTTTTAGAGTAGCCTGGCTAAACATGGGTCCATTTGCTAACATAGTCCACATTAGTACCCATTGGTTACGGTTCAGGCCTGGGCTCATGTACCTGTTCTGAATTTTATGATATGCTATACCCGGGATATTTCAGTACAAATGACCATACGGGGACGTGTCGCAAACATGGGTAGCATTTTCGGCCTTCTGGTATATCAATGACCCTTTTTTAAAGCCTATTTTGGTATATGAATGGGTCCTTTTTCAAAATTTTCTCAATTTTTGGAAAACAGCCCAATTTTTCCTTAATTTTTCCTTAATCTAGCCAAAACTTTCCCAAAATTTTGGAAAAAAACTAGGACAATTTTGGTTAAATTCGGCTGAAAATTTTAACTTTTGGTATATCAATGGGTCCAAATTTCTTGAAAAATTGGTATATTTATGGGTCCACTTCCAAAATCTCAGTGGCACGTCCCTACCAAAACCAAACTTGAGTACCCCCCCGGATGCTATAGCAGCCATAGGCATTATGCTGTGATCATTTCGATCAGTGGTTCGTATAACTAAGAAAGCGCGAGCCTGTTGACCTAGCAACGTTCACATTATAACGTGCAATACGCCAGCGAATAGTCAAGAAATTAACATTTTTCAAGATCTGGATGTCCTCTGTTCATTAAGGTACATTTCGTCACTATTGACCCAACCCTAATACGAAATTGTCATCATAGTTACCCATGTTCCAAGCTTGCATGTGCTTGCAAAAAGCTTGTGTTTGCTCACAACAAGCAATAATAAGCTTTAGCGTACTTGTACGAGCTTGCAAGTGCACATGCACAAGCTCGTAATCATATTGCACAAGATGGCATAACGTCAGTGCTGTACGGTGCAAAACCTGATTGAGGAGCCAATGGCTCCTAACTTTATAAATTTAGGCGCCCAAATTTTGCTCCCAGGTAAAAAATATGTGGTGCCAACTGAACAGCCATGTGCGTTGAATGTTCATAGCTGCTGTACTCAATCTACATATTCCCATTGAACTCTACATACTTCTTACACAGCATGCACAGTGTAGGCCTATATGTTTTCCAGGAAGTCCCCATTGAGACATGACAAATGCATATATATTCATAGCATACATTCATACTCTTGAATGCTACATTACATACATGTTTTGCATTTGCTGGCGATTAAAAGCTTCAATAGTTGGTCGCCATTGGCGCCAGGGATTGAATATTTAGTCGCCATCAGAAAAAATCTAGTCGCCAATGCGCCTAAAATGGTCGCACCGTACAGCACTGCATAACGTGCTAGTTGCGAGCACATATATCGCAATCATTTGCAAGCAACTTGCGCACATAAAAAAGCTGCAATAGATAGCAAATCAGTACAGAAAATTGAAATGCGAGAAATGCATTATGGGAAGTGTAAGATATCTTCTCTGCTTCTGCTCGACTACATTTTGCACTTTACACATAGTCCGACCAGTAGGACCCTGAATTTTGTTTAAAATCTGTAGATCACCCAGTATAAAGGAAACCAAATAAAATCTTAAAATCATCCCACCAACAAGTAGAACATGTAAATCACCCAATATACATACATGTACACCAGAAGAAACCCAAAACAATTCCCAAAATCATCCAACCCCTTTTTTCGGGTGGCAGGGTTAGTGGACTTTCACTGTTAATCTTTCTTGTATGAACTATGATTAGCGTTTTCTCAGTAGATGGTCTGTAAGAAAAAACAGGTCCTACTTGTCGGACTACTAGAGCACGCATGCAGGATTAAAATATGTCATAATATTTAGAGACAATCTAGATCATGGCTGGCATAACTGTATCACAGACTAGTCCTAGGTTAACACTCACTGAATGAATCATGACTCTTATGTACATTGTATGTTAACATTTCTCGTATTATGCAAGTGTGAATACATAATACCCTCACATGGAAAATGCAGTTATCTGATTTACTGATTACTTGAGGATATTTTACTTGAATGCAGATTGATTCAAGAACCTTTAAATATATGATCTATCTGCCTCCCCCTCCCCCGGATTGCTGTTGACAAGTGTTCAGGGGTCAATTTTGACGATTTTAGGGGCGTACATGTATTTCTCGTTATGTACAGGATCTCTTTTTTTAAACCTCAAAAATCATCATTAGGACTACATTTTCTACTTCATGGAATAATTGTGTCACTGATTTAAAACACATTAAATTAGTGACAATACTTTTTTAAATTAGTAATTACCAAAGTGGAAGCAGACACTTTTAGGCAGGATCGTAAATGGAGAAATAGCCAAAAATCTGCCCAGGGTGATTTTTTCACAATTTGGGTTTTTTGCAAATTTATGATGCTAATAATGTTTAAAATATTGTCTGATAGTTTCGGACCGGAATATAACCATGATAACTGGTATCTTGTATTTTTTCAGACATTTTTCAAGCTAATACTTTAAAATGAGACACTATATCACATCCATGGAAGAATTTGATGAATTAGGCTATGCAGTATCTTAAATAGGGAATGGAGACGAACCTGCCAGACAAATGACAGTGTCAGATAAGGGTGATCATTAATTCATGTAATGCACACATATGCATGACACATAAAATGAAGTAATTCAAGCAATTGAAATGGGTCGTCTATCCATTTGTAGACCCTGAAGTAGGTTTGAGCTATGGTGTGAATATGCATTTGACAAGACCCCGGTCCCCGCATGAATACCCGCGGATGCACGGAGTGCGGGGACCGGGGACAAGACCTGCAAACGAGGACACAAAACTGAATGCAGGATAACCGAGGACACTCGGGAACCACAGATGTCCACAGCTTCCTGTCCCAATTAGCATATAGACCCTATCAAATAAAACCAACTGGAATGAACAATTGATATGTCAGCCATGTTGGTGGACAGTCTAAGATGACAAAGGGACAGGTCTCTCACGACCATTCATACCTATCATCTGTTTTATTGTACTATTATCATGCAAATTGCCCTGCGGAGGGCTGTAGGGGTGTAAAGATCTGATTTGTTCATCCAGGGGGAGGGGGTGTAAAGACCTGTACTGTTCTCCTTGATATGGGATTTCACAGCGTAAATGGGGCACACCTCTAAACAAGGACATCCACGGTTACCGGAATCATGCAGGATTCAAAGCAGCGTGTAGTTCACCATAAATCCATTCACCATTTCATCTAGTGTGGGGTCTACACCTGACATGTTAAAAAGTTTGCTATGTCCGGTGAGTGTCATCGGTTGGTCAGTAAATTTCGGTTTGTGGAGGATCACTGTTGGTCTTGTTGGATGTATTTTCTGGTCAAAAAAAACCTCTGTTGTGTGTGATATTGTGGAAAAATTAACAAATAAAGATGTACACAATTAGTACAGTCCTTCAAAAACTGCCTAATTGACCATCAATGTTTTACTCTTTCTGAAAATTGGGTGCACCAAATGAAACACCCCACCTCCACCCCAAATTGGCCCAATTTTGGCTCAGTAATTCCTCAAGTTGACTAATTATGACACAGCATTGCAAATTTTTGTGCGCTAAATCTAATTTACATGTACACCGGGCCAAAATTGTGACATACAGCCTGAGTAAACACTGTTGCCATGCATGTTCTTGTTGTTCCCTCTGGGTATTTCTTCAAGCATCTAGACATGTCAGACAACAATTAATTCTTGACTGATTTCTTATTTTGTTTTAAAAGATTAATAGAGGGCTGAAGATCCTTTTAAAAGATTTCTAATTAATAGACTTTCCAGGAACTATACTTAATGTCAATTCTGTTGCTACGTTTACTTAATTTTTAAATATCAGAGGTTATTCCTGCAGAGCAAATCACATAATTGCAATTTCGCATGTCTACATGTACAGTGAAATGCAAAAATCTCAATCCTAAGTTTTGAATTTTTTTCAGTATTAAATTTAACATTTGAATTTCTTTGCATTTAAACACTATAATTAAAGTATTAATGTAAAGCTACAATCAAGTGCAAATTTGCTGGGACACTTTCATAGTTCAATGACCCTCCCCGCGCCCCTTATTCAATGTTGTATACCAAACGCCTCATTTTTTAAATGGCCTATATTTTTGCTCCAACATTGGTTGGCGGGGGAGGGAGGGGATTCGAAATAGGTTGGAAACTATACAAATAAAATATCACATGGTGAACTTCATATGACCGGTTTTATTGAACAGAGGGCGAAATATGAACAAGTGTCCCAGGAAATTTGCACTTGATTGTATTGAAGAAGACAAAAATAATCTATTACTTTCAGTAAAATTCCCATACCTCGCAAACGCGCTGCTCAATTGACATGATTTTTTCACTAATTTAAAACAAATAACATTGCATTTTTGGTTACTTTAATTGTCATTTTTGTCAAACTAAATATTTTTAGGTATCAAAACGCTGTAATATATGCATTATTTAAGGCATATTTGACACATGATTGCTATTATAAGCGCATTATCTCAAAATTAACTTTTAAAACAATTTAAAACTAATCAAAATTAAATCATATTGGAAATATAGAGTACAATCGGTTAAAAATACCTACTGAAATAACAAAAAAAAATCATAAAACAAAACAATTGTTTCCCTTTAGTTCATTGGTAAATGTAAATGTAAATTGGCAACATAAAGGAAAAAAGAAAGAAAGAAAGGAAAGAAAGAAAGAAAGAAAGAAAGAAAGAAAGAAAGAAAGAAAGAAAGAAAGAAAGAAAGAAAGAAAGAAAAAGAAAGAAAGAAGCAAGAAAGAAAGAAAAATAGCATTACATGGATTCGAACTCGAGATCTCGGGGGCGAGAAGCAAAGCCAGTAACTATATGCCACCTGGAGACTGATGACAATTGCACTCGATTTCAGCGTATATAATCATATCATTGCAATGCTACTGTATTGTGTTATTGAGCTTCGATCCAATGAATTCATTCATTAAAACTCATGTTTTGGTCGTATTCAGCATTGATCTAACGTATATTTTGAATATACACGGTCACATTATACATACCTTCCTAACTTTGATATGTTTGTTGGTATTATTCCTCCATTTAAGCCAAATGAGCACGGTCTACCATAATGTTAAATAAATATATATTACTCTTTAAGTTATATTATTCTGGTAGACCGTTATTGCGTCATTAATTCTTGTTATCCTTGTTATAAATAAATTCGCATGAATAACAACAGCTCAACCATGGTATAGTGGTTTGCTTACTGCCTTGTGATCATGAGGGCTACGGTTCGAAGCTCATTGTCGCCGATATGTTTCCTTTTAAATCCTGCTCTTTATCTCTTTTTTTTTATTTTTGAATACCAATAATAAGCACATTTAAAATGTGTAATTGTATATAATTGTATATACACTTTTTGGCATGGCATTGTTACGTTGAATTAGCGTGTCTTTAATGGGTAGTTGAAGGCCTATATTAAAGAGTTTAACGTGCATTCCGATAATAGCATTTGAAATAGGGTAATGAGTTTGAAAGATCAATGATGAGACAAACATCATGATTCTGTTCTATTTATTTCTATATTTTCTTAATTTCTTATTTGCTTTGCTTTTATTATGTTTGTAAATTCTTCCAAAGGAGAATTTATATGTCCACTCTAATATAAGCAATCAATGTGTCAAATATTCCTTGAAAATGCATGCATTGCAGGGTTTGATATTCAAAAAAATGTTTATTTTAATAAAATTTTTGAAAATTGGCTAATCATGTAATGCTTAATGAAATTATCTTGACATCACTGAAAAAATTATGAAAATCGAAAGCAACGCGTTCGAGAGTTATGGCGATTTTATTGATATTAATAGATTATTTTTCGCATCCCTATACAATCAAGTGCAAATTTGCTGGGACACTTTCATAGTTCAATGACCCTCCAGCCCCTTATTCAATGTTGTATACCAAACGCCTCATTTTTAAATGGCCTATATTTTTGCTCCAACATTGGTTGGCGGGGGAGGGAGGGGATTCGAAATAGGTTGGAAACTATACAAATAAAATATCACATGGTGAACTTCATATGACCGGTTTTATTGAACAGAGGGCGCGAAATATGAACAAGTGTCCCAGGAAATTTGCACTTGATTGTAGCTTCAGACTCCGTGTATTATACGTACAATATTGTATGCAACATATCTACGTTATTTAATCTATTGCCATTCTATTTCCAGTAATGTTTAAGTTCTAACGAATGTTTGATGGCGAAAACTCGATAATATGTTACATGTAATATCTAGTACATGTAGAAATATATTATCGATTTTACGTCATCAAACATTCGTTAGAACTTAAACATTACTGGAAATAGAATGGCAATAGATTAAACAACGAGATATGTTGCATACAATATTGTACGCATAATAAAAAGTCTGAATACTGCTTAAAGCACCAAGCAAAGATATCTGATGAATAAACAATTAAATAAATTATTCTTTATAATTTTGTTATTATCATTACTTTATCTTTATTATTCGTGTTATTCAAATGAAACGATAAACAGGGACTGCCATTTGAAAATGAGAAAAGAGCTGTAGAATGCTCTTCTGGTCTCATCAAGAAGAGCTTTAGAAGAGCTGTTTGCACCTGTGGCCATTAAAACTTAAAGAATTTAATGAGTCATCTAGAGGAGCTATAAATCGCTCTTGCAAATGCAACTTAAGAAGAGCTGTAGAGGAGTGATTGCTCTAGCTCCTCTCAAACGGCAGTCCCTGGATAAATAAAAATGAAATGAATGAAACACTTGTTTAGAAACTGACAAAAAAATTGGAAAAATGTTAAATAAAAATCCTCTTGCCTATTAATATTACTATAAAATAACTAGTTTTGCATGTCTACATATCATGGGAACTTGTTCTGAATGATTACGGTAATATCTTTGAAGCATTTTATTTCAGTTCTTGAATGTTTTAATATTTTAAAACAAACATTGACAATTTTCTAAAAAAAACTTTTTTAATGGTAACACAGATTTAAGAATTATAAAAAAAACTTTTTTAATGGTAACACAAATTTAAGATTTTGGGTACCGGTACCAGTAACAGTAGTTCAGAATTATCCGTTTGAGATGTGTATTAAAGGCATGCCACAATTTGCATCCTCATAAGCATAGATCTTCATTTCTTTCTGACCTTGAACTACATTTGACTACTGACAAAAAATATCACATGAAAAAAAAGTTACTAAATTAAACAAGATAATGATACAGTTAAAAAAACTTCTGACCAGCATGAGGCTTGAATGAATCATTACATGTACTGATAATCTGAAATAATATCAATCAAATCCAAATTTATTGTAAATTGTTTTCATAAAATAATCATGATCTACAGTTTAACCTTAGCTACCATCTATTTCTAGTCAGTGTATATCAGTAACCAAGTCTCTTGCTCGGAGGCTTTCTTTCACAGCTGAGGTCCCCATGCCCATAATTGGCATTCCAACCAGGGCACCGTGCACGCGTACACATGTACAGCCAACCTCTACCAGTGACCGAGGTGAGTGTCTATGGCTGACGGTATCAACGACCTCAGGAAGATGATGATGCAGCTTGATGCCGGATGGTAATATTTATATTAGAACCGTTATGTGAAAACAAACTGAAATCAGCGAAATCTGGTTCTTAATCTCATCCACAGTTTTATCATTTTTGCTAATGACAGTGGAGTTACGGTACAGAGGAAACGGTTGATAATCCCTTTTGGTTTCAGCTTTCTTGTGTGACATTTTAAAGATTAAGTTTTAAGTACGATACAGGTCAGATATCCCCAAAGATTGAACAAGTATTATTTAGAAAAAAAGCACATGATAAAGATCTATCGAGCAGTACTGTATTTAGATGGATATATGGTCGAATCCAACGAAAAGTGTACACGGCATGTTCAGGGCCATAACTTCAAAGTATTAATCAATTGGCATTCGTTTTTTGTATTGTGTTTATTCGCCTTGATCATACGCTTCAGCGCCATATATAATAAGACCCCTTCTGTGAAAAACTTAGACACAGAGACCCCAAAACATGCTATTTTTTGCCCATTTTTCAAAATATTTCTTAAAGTATTTTTAAAAACATCTAAATCAGTTATGAAAAGAAGTTATTGGATTGAATCTAAATTGATTTCCTGAAAGGTGTGTATTCAAAGATTGCCTGTTCAATTTTTCACATATTTGTACATAATTATTAATTTTTTGTGATAATTTTTTGAGTGGTATTTTTTTACATTACCTACAAATACAATTTTTCATAGCACTAGATATATCTTTAAAAATGGAAATCACTAATAAATGCTTAATTGATACAAGCTTTGATATGTCCAATACTGAAATGCATTGCATTAGGACATCTTTATTATTGTGTTTAGCTGCCAGAAATTCTAAATGGCACAAAGGTAGGTTTGGTAAAAATATGCATTACCTCCGAATACATGTTAAGCGCTGTGTCATTTCCACAAAGTGAGAGAATAGTAAACAATAGTTAAGCAATAGGTGCAGGGTAATGCACTCTTTATTTCTACCAAGTTTCAATAGCCTGCGTTTAAATATTTCTGGGATGTCAACAATAAAAGCAAGTATTCGTAGGTAAATTTCGGTAACCGAATGTTACCTACGAATACAATTTGACATCATGACAGTATTGTGAAACACCGCCATTCATGCCAATGCCCATATTGGTACATAATGAAGGCCTGTATGTTTGCTATCAAATCATATGTCAATGAAAGTTGTGAATTCACATACATGCCCACCATGCAAAACTGAATACGGCTTAATTGTTGAAAAATATGTACTGAAATAGACGACGGTCTGCTCATTTGAAAGAAAAATCAGATTCAAAGAAGATTAGAAGGGATAAATACTTGGATTTGTCAACTGTCATGTGTGATTCATTTTAAATGTTTACCGACCTTCTGGTTTCTGAGTAATTTGTGTCCAAATTGATTTATTCGAAGGTAACTTTTGGCGTTTTCGCTAAGGTTACCTACGAATACCATGGAAAAACGACTGTTCTCATTGTCTCATGATCTAGACAACACAGTGATGGACCCTGGTATAAAGCTAATTGTAGTTGCCCTCAAGCGAAAGGCCACAAGCGTAACTGACTCCAAGATGGACTTCACAAGTCTGCAATAACGGTTTTAAGCGATTTGTGTGCAATTAAGCAAATTAAAGTCACTTTAGTGCCTTTGTTTCTTACTTCAATCCTCTTTCAACCGCTGTGAACAGACATTATTAATACATGATAGGGTCTAAAGTATCAATAAACGCACATATTGAAAATAATACATTCAAAGTGCTTTATAAAATGAAGTTTTGATAGCGATATCCACCAAAAGTCCAATTCTTACCTACAAATACTGAAATGTTACTTACGAATACAGCATAATACATGACATGTGTAATGAAGTGTCCCTACCAATGGAAATTAACTGTCAAAAACTTTAAGCGGTACCCCAGGACACTATTATTACCCATATACGGATTCATTCAACAATTATTTATTATGTAAAATTGCTGTTTATCTCCTTGTATATCAAAATGAAGTGGTCAAATTCTTGCTAAAAGCATCAACATTTTTTTGATCTAAGGTAATAGCATTTATTCATCTGGACGTACCACCCGAACGGGCTCCAACAACTCCCATTTTATTAATTCATTACCATAATAGCAAAATTTAAACCTCTAAACTCATTATAGATATTGTTAAATCGCTCATGTTACCTACGAATACCCGGGTTTCTTCACCTTTTCATTTTCATTGTATAAAGCGTTAGGTGTATGCGTATAATTCCTAATATTCTTGAAAACATATATCCCACTCGTTCTTATACAATGTGTAAATTGATGCATACTCATTTGATAAATAAAATACAGAAACTGACCTAAACTTCATTTTCAAAAATAAACTAGCATACATTGACTAAGATCATATTGATCGCGTTATAAAAATAAAAACAAATCTTTTCTGGTTGAGCTAGCGTTTTTCTGACACCCTGTGGTCTACATTACACGAAAAAAACGTTAATGGGAATATTCCATTTGTTTTAGGTTGATTAGTATTGCGATAGTGAAAGCATCCTAGTGGTATTAAGTAGGTAACATTGGGTTTTGATATCACATTTACTATCACACGTCCTGGATTTATTTTTCAAGATTAGTAATGGCACTTTTGGTTCCTATAAGGCCAATATGTCATCAATCAATGGGCAAAAGGAAAAAATTGTGGAGACATTTTTATTTCGGACTTTTATTTTTGGCCCGTGGACACTTTTGGTTGGATTCGACCATATACATTTTACAGAATTAATGCACCAACTGTAAATTACATCATTCAATTTTGGCCTATAAAACTAGAAATACTGGTGGGAAATAATAATTAAACTTGGATTTTTAAATTTCGTACATTAAATAATCGAGTTGCGTTTATAAATCAGTTAATACATTAATGGGACCACATCACAAAGCCAGGACTCGAACAATTGGCAGAATGTAAAGACAGGGACTTTTTTCAATAATTCTCAATTAGAATAACAACAACAACAATGTTCAACAAAAGCAGCCTATCACAACAACAACAAAAGCAGCCTTTAAGAAGCTAATCAATGACCCTAGCAAAACTGATGCTAGCAACACTGATCACAACATTACAGTCATTTGTCTGCACTAGTTAATTTGAGCAAATTTAGTCGACTCAAAATCTCGTTTCCATAAATACATCCACTCAACCGGCATATTAGGCAAGGATATGCTCATTCACCATGACACAGTTCTTTAAGCCCTTAGTATAAGTTTGTACATGTATATTATAGAATGACCGTTGACTATGTTGGGTACAAAAACTCATACTCCAACTTGAGGTCAACTTTTGAAGCTATGATTGCCAGATTGAGGTTAATGGACTTTGCATTAGGAATGAGATCACTATGGCTGCTGGATGGTTGATGGAAAGAACAGAATTCATGTTGTCTTATTTAAAGATGTACACATTGATGAATAGGAACAGAGACAGGTTGATGAGTTCTTAAACCTGGTATTCCTCTCATTTAAGCAATGACATGGGGTAGGATATTACTGATATTGGCCTTGGATATGCATAATTTACAAAAATTATTTTTGGCAATTTTGTTTTTTCTCATAGCAACTTACAGAAACGACGAGCACGTCGAGCAGGATTCAAGAATGAAAAAAATCTTGAAGGACATTTGGTACCTTTATATTTGCAATTCAAACAATCCTCTACATCAAAATAATATCAGCTTCCAAGATTCACTTTTAGTTTTAGAGAGAAATATTTTTCCAAAAAATTTGAGGTCTTTTTGGGAAAAAAGGTATATCTTCAATACCATGGGTCAAATTTTGTTTAAATGATGGATGGCTTTTCCTCCCAGCTACATACACTAAAAGTACATATCATTAGTTTTATAAAGTTAACTTCAAGGACTGTTAATGTCAAAATATCACTTTTTAATAATTTGCCATAAAATTTCCATATATCGCGAAAAAAATCGAAACTATGTAATATCATCATGACATTCCTCGCATTCAGAATGCAATTTGGTGTGTCTGATGCACTCTCATCTCACAAAAAATAATGTGCAAACATTGCTATATCCCTTGTCCCATCCCTTAGAGATATTGCTTTTGTTTTTTAAAGCATACAGATACTTCTTGCGTGCATATTCAAATCAGACCCTCTTGTATTATGAACATTATGTTGTATTGTATGGACATTTTTAGTGCTGGGTGGCATTTGATGAAAATCTTGCAAATTTGGCCATTTGTTGTCAAAATTGATCAAATTCTTGACTAATTCAACAAAACTGCAATTTTGGACTCTGAGTGGTGGGCTTCAATGCCAAAATTGCAGCTGAGTGGTGGGCCCTGCCGCCCACCACCACCCACTGTAGCTACAACCCTGAAAGCGAGTGTTCTGAGCTTCTCCCAAAATTAGAGAATAAACAATAGGAATTTTTGTTTTACTATCCCTCTATCCAATGAAACCACAGCCATTGACTAAGAACATAAAATGAAAAAAATAAACCCAGAAAAAACAACCAACAGAGAAATTATATGCTTACCATACTCCTAGATTTCCCCATTCAGGTTTACGTAAAGTTCATCGTAAAAAAAACTATTTAGGGTGTCTTCCAACATCTTGTTTAAAAGCAAGCAAACTCCGCATCTGAGTTACTTTAGCATATCACATAAAAATATAAGTTGCAATGATATCATGTTTTACCCATCTAATAATATTACATCACAGGAAATTATGATGTTATACATGTAGGCCTATGATTTAATGGACATATCTCAAGTCCTGATTCCTGAATCACACTATTCTACATAAGACTACAACACAAAGTAGGCCCAGTCATGTGAAAACATAAACACCTACAATGTATAATACAAAATGTAAGTTTTAACCCTAACCCGACCGATGGTTTTTTGCTATCGGAAGGGAAAGAAGAATCGAAAAAGAAGAGAAGATGAAAAAACAATTCACTCGGTACCCCAGGATTCGAACCTCGGACCCTCGCATGCCACGCAGAAGATCACCGACCTACATAGCCCTGGGTATCATTTACAGATATTATTTACATGTACAAGGTTCAGTCATGTGAAAATACCTGTATAGGTTTTAACTTAGCCCTAATGCCCTTGCTGCTTTTTGGTGAGGGGGAAGGAATGGAGGAAGGAAGAAAGAAAACTTTTTTTCTCGGATGCGGTTTTGAGCCCCTGACCCCTCGACTGCCAGGCACGTGAAAGGGCCTACCTTGCCATGGGGGCCAAGATTTCTGCAACCATATGACTGTTCGCATGATGACGCAATCGCATCAGGTGTGACCTGCCTGTGCCTATGCTTTATGAACTGTGGTTTTGTGTTGCTTAGTACGGTTAGGGTTAAGGAAAAGTTGATAAGCTATAACTCAGGGGTATTTCACTTCCCTTGTGAGAATCCATGTACAGCATTATAGTTTTTATGAGCATCTTTTATATACTGCGCCAATAAAGTATCCTTACATTTGGAAAAATAATCACAATTTCAAAACTGAACAAAATTGGGGTAATTTTTTTTTAATAGATGCACTACCTAATCCTGCACATTATGACACCACATTGAATCCAATGTGACCTCAAGAAGTAAAGTTAGAAGCAATTGAATAGACGAAGGTCCAATTTTAAAAGTGACAAACTGGCCTATACAAGGAGCAAAAAGATTCCCAACAAGCGAAACAAAGAGACAACACAGTTTCTTCAATGAAGCGTTATTTAAAGCAGTTTTTATTTCAGTTTTTATTTTTATTTTTCATTTTATTTGTTAGTTCTTTTGTTTCAGTTTTCTTTTGTTCCTTGTGTTTTAAATCAAAGCCAAACGCATAAATTAGCCATTCACCACTCTCAAACCAGATGTCTGTGGAGTTTTAAATATAGGCCAGTTTGTCACTTTTAAAATCGGACCTTCGTTTAATCAAATGCTTGTAACTTTGCTTCTTGAAGTCACATTGAATTCAATGTGGTGTCATAATGTGCAGCATTATAGAGTGCATCTATTAAAAAAACAAATTTACCCCAATATTGCTCAGTTTGGAAATTGTGATTATATATCCACGTGTAAGGATAATTTATTGGTGCAGTATAGATGAGAATCTCTTTAGATTCACGCAAATCAGTCCAAGTGAATCTCTGCAAGAATTGAATCTGATTCTCACCAAATTTCTAGGCCTGACCACAGACCTAGCTTGCCCCTCTTGCCCCATACATGCCATTGATTTATGTACTTTACATAAGTCAGGTTACACTAAAATCACTGGTGCTGTCAGACAACATTTAATTTGTCATGATTCATGCAATTCTATCATTTTTTATCATGATGGTACAACATAATTTGCACATGGAAATGATGATTAATGATGTCATTGGGTCTTTGGTATGATCAGAGTCAATGACTCATGAATTTTATAGCTATATGAATGATTGATAGATCACAAGTTTACATTTATATTTTAAATGATGTGTTACAGGAAATTTGATATATCAATGAACAGGGGTAGCGCTAGAACAAAACACTCTGAGTCCATGAGGGACCCGAACTTGCAGGAAATAAAAAGTAAGGGGTCCCTAGTAGAGTTTGGTGAGTCAGAGTTGCACAAATGCAGCATAAAAAAATATGTGTGCGGTAGTGCTAGATTGAAAAACTGTTTTTTTGGTGAGTCCGGGACCCCAAAATACAGCCTAGTGCTACTCCTGTCAATGAAGGGATTAAAGGCAGGGGCATAGGCCATAGCAATTGGGTGAACAAAGTCCAGGGGCCCAATTTCTATCAGCCTAGGCTGTCTTTGGATCAACAAGCGTTACACGTCAATGGAGGGGCTGTAAATCTTCCAGGTTGACCAACTTCCGGTGTAACTTGCAAAATCGTCACTTGACCCTTTTCTACTGCTGAGCGTTACCGTTTATTCACCACTATTAACCTCAAAAGGTGGTTAACACATGGACTGCCTTTAGGAGAGCGAGAGCAATCGCTATCTACTGCTCTCCTTAAATCTGATAGGAGAGTGATTTTTAGCTCTCCTAAGTTGACCATTCTCTCCTTACATTCTATTGTAAATGCTCTAAACAGCTCTCCTTGAAGGCTCCAGAAGAGCTATTTAATGCTCTCCTGCAAATTCCAAAAGACAGTCCCTGGTTAACAGATGACATCAAAGTGCATTCACCTTCACGGTCCTGATCTGTTTCTATTGGGGCTGTTAGCATGTATTCCTCGCTTCACCTCCTATTCATCTTCAAACCTTTGCACAGTAGAAACAACCTCAATGTTTCTACTGCGACTGTGTTTCTATCCATCCATTGATTCCAATCCCCCAGGTTGCAGTTGTACTTTAAGAAACAAACCATTCTATTTTAGTGTACAAATAATATCATTTTCACTTTTTCAGGCGGCGGATGACATGATCGAGCCGGCAATTCTTAACTTGTGAAACCGCCCGGCCGTATGGCATTTTCCAATATAGTCGGTTAGTTTTGTGGGGTTCATTATCGAACCCCAACGGTTTTAGCTTGTATTTATATTATTTATCAACATAGGCCTATTTGTTTGTGATATTTCAAGCGTTTTAAAATGTCAAAATAATCCCATTCAATTACACGGTTGACGATGAAAATTTACTGAATTTAGAGAAAGCAATGCGGCCAGCACCTGATAATTTTCAAATCTAAAGCTATATTATAGGAAGCATTCCCCATTTAAAACACCACAAATTATAACATGTACATGTGTATGTTATAATTATACCCTTCATCATTTCATGACATTAATTGACCATAGAAGTTCAAAAGGTCATAGCTGACGAGTGATGAAACTCTATCAAGAAATCGCGGTCATTGGCATTGCTTATCTATTCCAAGATTGAGATTACAATACGCTGCATTGCACACCCCTACCCCTAGGCTAAGGCACACTGCACCCCCAGGGGCGCATCAACCTAAATGTAACCACTAGTGTCCCAAATCCCCTGGGATGGGGAGGGTGGAAGTAATTGATTTTAAAAGTGCATTTGGTTGAATATGGTGGAAGTGCTAATTTACAGTGAAATAATTTCATTTTGAATGAACAATTGAACACAGACAGCAGTACTACATGTATGCGAACAGCGTTCGAAATAGGGCCGGTCAGCCGGCCATTGGCCTGTAACTTTTTGGCCTGGCCGGTAACTTTTCTGACTGGCATCTAGTTGCCGGCCCGGCTGGCCGGTAACTTTTTGAGGTCAAGCCCGGCTGGCCTGTAACTTTTTGGGGCATATTTCGAACACTGTATGCGATCGTATTTTATGACAAACAATATGTGTGTGGGTGACAATACAGATCAAACCAATTGAATTTAGAACTAACCAATGAAACATTCAGTGTGTTACTAGATATTCACTTACACGGCATGGGGTGTACCATGGCATGCACGGGGTGTATCGTCACATCGTGAGGGTAGGCCTACACTCCCTCTCATATCACACATTGAATCATCGCGGCACACTGTGTTTATTTTAATTAATACTGCACGTTTATTTATGAAATTCCAATCTTACTAATACTGTAAAAAATATTTTATGGCAAGGTATAATATTTTGCAGATTTCCTTTTACAAATTGTAATGTAAGCGTACCGTACTGCTAAACCTTCCACTCCAGCACGTATTATTTTCCACAAGGTCCTACATGTAGTGATCAGTGTTGTAGTCAAGACCTCTATGTCCGAGACCGAGACCGAGACCAAGACCTGCCCGTCCGAGATCGAGACCGAGACCAAACCTTCGAGACCAAGACCACCCCTTCCGAGACCGAGACCTCTAAGTTCGAGACCAAGACCGAGACCGAGACCTTGGTTTAATCCTGGGGGATACTCAAGTTTGGTTTGGGTAGGGGTGTGCAGCTGGGAATTTGAAAGGAGACCCATCAATGTACCAATTTTTCAAGAAAATGGACCCAAATTTAACAATATGCGTCTTAAGGGGGTACTACACCCATGTGGTAAATTTGTGACTATTTTTGCATTTTCTCAAAAATAATTACACACTGGTAACAAAAGTTATGTATATTATTGGGGCAAGGAATCCAATTACTACACTGAAATTTCAGTGACTCAAGACAAGCGGTTCAGTATATATGATAGGAAGCGAGGTACATCCTAGCGGTACCTTATTTCTTATCATAAATAACAAACCGCTTGTCTTGGGTCACTGAAATTCCAGTGTAGTAATTGATTCCTTGCCCCTATAATATACATAACTTTTGTTACCACTGTGTTATTAGTTTTTGAGAAAAATGCAAAAATAGACACTAAATTTATCGAGGGGTGTAGTACCCCTTAATTTTTACAACTTTTCCTCCAAATTTTGTGAAAATTTCAAAAATGTTGGCTATAGTGGAGGCAAAATTGAGCTATTTTCCGCGAATATTTTGAAAAAAAAAGGACCCATCCAAATACCAAATTTGGTCTAGAAAAAAGGAGATCATTGATAAACCGAAAGGCTGAGATTGCTACCCATGTTTGCAGCACGTCCCCCATATGGCCATTTGTACTGAGTACCCCACCCCAGCTTAATCAGAGTGGCGGCGGAAGCATTAGCATTTTTGATTATGAAATAAAATTTAAAGCTCACATGAGTCACATCCGAACATGCTCACTTTTGAGTCATTTATAACCCCATATATTGTTAAATCCCTAACCTCATACATATCAGTATCATAAAAATGATTTCTGTATCTTTATTCTTTTAAGAATAAAGATAAAACAATTTCTTCAACATTCATTGAAATTTAGGGTAAGGAAAAAGTAATGATCAACAACAGAAATTCAAATCTTTTTCTTCAGGTCTCGACAGGTCTCGAACTAAAAAGCGTCCGAGACCAAGACTTTTGAGGTCCGAGACCGAGACTTTTGAGGTCCGAGACCGAGACCTTGACATCCGAGACCCGAGACCTGCAAAACCAGGTCTCGAGACCGAGACCTGGTCTCGAGACCTACAACACTGGTAGTGATGTACTCCTATGTCCTAAACCTAACACATGCTTCACGTTGTGCATGTATCTGCGATGATTAACGCATGATAAAAGTAACCTTGCAACAGATATTATAGGCTTAGGCTAATGAGAGTCGATTCAAAGTTTCCCGTTACCCTACTCCGCTCAAAACAAATTGCTGGCCAAATATTTCATTATTTTGAATAAATATTGATTTAAACAAACTTTTTGAAATATATACAAATAAATAATTGTGCTTTTAAATATATCGTAAATCTCTTTCTTTTTATTTTCAGGGATTTTCTTTGCAGTAGGAGCATGGTATATGGCTAATAATGAATTTAAATAATGAATACCTACTAAATTCTCTGTCCCGCACTTTTTGATCTGCTCTGATCTCATCCCGTAAAAAATATTGTGAAACTTTTGATAATAGTCAAATGTCTTCATGTGGTCCACATGATGTGGTTGTAAACTAAATCTGTAAACTACAAACTGTGATTTATCACATGTATACATGGGCAGCTATTGGTTTAAAATGCCTGTAACAGATGCAATAATGAAATGGTATAAAATAATGAATAATGAATAATGAAATGGTCACCTACACAGTCATGAAAAATTATGTAACGGGAAACTGGGAATTGACTTTCATTAGCTTTACATTTGGCTTAGACTTACTGAGCACTTCAATTATTATTTAATATTAGTAGTTCTGCTCGTACAGTTTTTGTCAGAGAAGAACGGCAGTTGTTTACATTTTGAGAGCATGCCGAGCGTAAACACGGAAGTGGGGTTCTGACTTAAAAAGAATATACCGATATTTAAATCAATTGTGCGTCAAAACGTACACCCATCGAATGTGTGTCATCAGCCCTCAGATCGCCCTCAGACACACACATACAGGCATAGAGTTCTGCAGTAGCATGTTTTGTTGACATTTTGTGTAATGTTTACATCCATGACAGTTCTAATACCATGAATACCATCAACAGACAACTCAAATACAAAGGATGTCAGTTGGCAATCTTAATGTTATGCAATCAAGTTTACAACACTATCACTCTTACAATGAGCAGAAAGTCACCAGTATTGATTACCTGAAGTGGCCTACTGCAAATGACCAGATATAACCTTTCTGATTTTCTTGTTATTTTGCAATAACAAAACCATGTTTTCCTTGATTTTGGTATAAAATTGAGCAAATAGAATTAATTGTCATATCAATTTGGAGTTATTAGGGGCAACTAAAACTGATATGAGGTAAGTTTTATATGTTTGGAATCTGTATTGCCTATTCTGAAGGAATGATTGCCATGTAAACAAACCATCCCTTGGTCCATATGGACATGGTGTACTACTTTTCAGTACCCTGTTTTCCATGGGTGACTGTAGGAACCCATGGATTCGATCCATGTAGTCAAAACGTTGGTTAGACGTAGACTCGCTTGCCAGTCCTATATACGCCGTAATTGAGGACTGGCTTACGCCATTTTGGATGTCAATGGGAAATACACACTTAACGATTTGCGCCGGTTAGAAACTTGAAAAAAATCTTTAAAATTTCATCAATGTATATAAGTGGTACCAACGTATTGTGCTTGCTAATTTAAGACTCGGTTGAAACAAAATTAAGGATCGAAAGCATTTTAGTGTCCAAAAGGCAAAATTATCGTCAAAGTTCTGCGAAATCGGCACCCTTGCGAAGGGTTCAGAATTGAATCGGGAGCGAAAATATCCGATCTTTGCGATCAAAAACACAAAATTACAACTTTAAACATACTATTGGCAAAAGACATTATTACCAAACAATATAGAATAGAAAATTTCACATCATTTTCTCAAAATATTGAAAAAATTTGCTCACTAGACATCGAAAAAGCACGCAATCCAATTCCCGTTCAAACGCGTGAGAAAACTGAAAGTGCATAATCGTGACAAGTTAGACGTCGGCGCAGATTGGCTCCCCTTGTAAGGAGGAACACAATGCTCCGCATATGTCGCTCATTAATAGAACGCTCCCGTCAATCTGAGGAAGGGACTGCCGTTCTTCTCTGAAACCCAGTGACAGTGTATTTGAACATAGTCAGTACGCCATAAGCTTACTGCACTGATTCATGAGATGATGTGTGTGTCACTGCACTGGTATTCACCTGTGCATTGCTGGCTATGTAATATAAATAATATTTGATCATAAGTTACCTGCTGAGCGACAGGCTCTAATATGCTCTCGATGACTTTGGTGTGAAACACCGGCATGATGATTTCCTCCTATTCCCACTAAATTGAAGAAAATAACGTCAAAATATGATTAAATTCCTTGAAAACATGAAATGTCGAAGCTGACTCCCACAACTTTACGGCTCCTTGTCAATCGCCGATGCTTGATCGGTGTTGCCAGATAAATGGAATTCAATTACGCCCACACGTAGACTTCATCAAGACTTGAATTGTGGAATTGTCGATTGATTGCATTTGCAGCGCTGATGTTATATCGAAAGCCATTCGAGTCATAACGCGTATGTATTCAGCGAGAAGCTTGAGTCTGCCTGTCGTGTCAGTGTCATGGGGGTGGGGGCCGGGGGCTGGAATGGGAGAGGTCATGTTAATTTTTATGACCCTCCACATCGCGGGTTGAAATTTTATGACTAGACCCCTCTATCTCGGTCCCGGGGATCTCGGTCTGAAATTTTTTTTGACCCCCTCCTCCGGCGCAAACAAATTTAATATTCCCAAAAGGTCATGTACTGCTAAAATATTGGTGAGTCACAAGGCTTGATAATTTTATGCCCGGCCCCCTCAGAGCTCCTCAGGGCCACCGTATAGTAGGCCTATAGCAGCATTTGTAGGCCTACGTGTATTTCCATATAAAGGATTAAAATCAACACAACCCAGCAAACACAACGTTTTAAAAATGTTTTAAATAGTAATATTTTGGCTTTTGGTTTAGGCAAAAACGTTTTAATAACATTAAAATGTCGGGTTATATAAAGGTCATGATAACGTTTTAAAACGTTTTGTATGAAAACACACTAGGGTAGGACTACCAATTATCGGACAATGCCAGTTATCGGACGATTACATGATTTGGACCATGTGGAGTTGTTTCTTCAAGTCAACATGAATTTATATCGCATCAAATGAAAGAACGGATACTTACTGCATTTAAATGGCTGCCTTGCAGCTGTTTCCGTTTATTATTATTTCGCAAATACGAGCGTGAATGGACTGAGTATGCCTCTTTATTATTAAAAACATGCTACTTATGAGGTAGCGTAATTCGGCACGACCAATTTGTGTGGGTCTTGAGCTTTTCATAATTTACTAAAACTGATATATTTTTATTAATATGTTTGTAAAACTGTGTAGTTTCTGCAGCAACATCTGACATGACCGGTTGCTAACAACGCTTCCGGCTGAATGAAGTGTCCGATAATTGGCTTGTAAAATCTGCGCATGCCCAATTACCGGACACCCTCTGGCCTTCATATAAACAGTTGCCAGCCAGCCAGCGCTGTATGTCAATTAACATGTTGCACTATGTTAGGTGTATTTTAGCTTATTTGAGCAAAGTTGAGAACGCAAATAGGGTTTGATGTTAAGTTTAAGTTATATTATAATGTTATGATTAAAATAGTTGATGCGCCTACAATGTATATGCCTACATTGTACCTAAATGTGGTTTGCGGTGGGGAAAATGCCACCGTGAAGTATCAGACAATGTCCAAATATAACCCAAAATCATGAAGGAATAGACACAAACTTAACTGCATTTGGTTGAGTTGAAAAAATAGATGTGTGCCGTTATTTTTGCGGGTGTCCGGTAACTGGCTGCGTAGTGTCCGATAACTGGCATAGGCGTCCGATAACTGGCAAGATGCCTCAATGTGGTTTTCAATCCATATATCTATAATGGCTTGTCTCATCAATTCAAATTTTATGTTACATTTAGGGCTGTCTTTGGTCATTACGTGGATGTTCTATAGTTGGGAAAATATTCTTCAGTTTTTTAAATATTGAGCAAATTGCTTAAGTGTCCGATAATTGGTAGTCCTACCCTACAACAATATTTTTAAATGTTTTCTAAAAATGTTATTGGAAACTATTTTTGCAAAAATTTTTGCCAAATATTGTGTCAATACTTAAATAACATGCTAAAATATTTGAACCCAGCAAACACAGACATTTGGCAGAAATGTTCTTAAAATGTTTTTTTTTCAAAACCTTTTAAGAACATTTGGAATCATGAAAACGTTTTAAAACGTTATTGAAAATATTTTGGGCAAACTTTTTTTCGCAAAATATTTTTTCAACCCCAAAATAACATTCTGTTTAGAATGTTTTGTATCAAGTTTTCAAGAATGTTTTTGGAATGTTATTAAAGGGGCATTTCGTGATCCACAGCCTCATCCCCCCACTTTTTTTTTTACACCACTGGATACCTGTGGCTACATAATGTTTATGTGCCAAATATTTCTTGCAGATTAATTCGTTTAGCAAAAATATCGCCAAATTTGAATTTCGTTCTGGTGCACCAGATGTCTATGGAGCAGTGTAATAGCTAATACACATAATCATGCATAACTCGCAAACGCAAAATCGGAATCAACTGAAATTTGGAAATAAGCTTTTTTCGTGGATATCTACTGAAAAATGTCATAAAAAGAGGATGCTAGGATCACGAAATACTCCTTTAAAACGTTTTTATACCCTTTATATAACCCGACATTTAAACGTTTTCTGTAAAACATTTATGTTTGCTGAGCAGTAGATTATCAAAAAAAGTTTTTAAGGTTATGAAAACGTTTTATACTCTTAATATACCCTTTATATAACCCGACATTTAAACGTTTTCTGACAACCTTTTGCGAATGATGTCGAAAACGTTTTGCGTTTGCTGGGAAGTTTACCGATCACAGGATCGTGATTTAGTGCCAGTCTTCTGCATGCTATCAACAACGACCCTCTCTGGAATCAAACACTGTGACTCATGGTGTAATAAGAAGTCTTATCCCCGTGGGAGGCATTTTTGTAATTTTTAGGCATTTCCGTCAAAGTTTCCCCCTTAGAAATTCTCCTTGCCCCCCTCCCGGGTGGGGGGGGGGGGGGGTCACTTCCATTGTGGCCTGTACACCATCCGCGATAATCAACTTTTGAAAAGCACCCTAAACAAGGATTTAACCCTTGGCTAAAACGATACCCTAAACAGGGATTTTATTCCTTGCATCAAATTTCATACCCTAAATTTCATTTCCGCGTATTAGCAATTGCAATTTTGATACCCTTTTTTCCAATTTTTCATGTTTTTGAGACCCTAAACACGTTACGCGCGTATCGTGCATATCCACGAAAAACTACCCTTTTTACGCGTTTTCATTATCGCGGATGGTGTACAGTCCACGATGGGAGTGACCCCCCCGGGCCCCCTCCCCCTCTGAAGAAGTCCTGGCTACGCCTAGTGTTTACATTAGGGCAGAGGGTCCGGGCATAATGTTGAAAGTCAGGTCAAGGTCATCCGAGGTGAATTGAGTGTAGCAGATTGTCAATCTGCGCCAAAATTCTTAAATGTCATTTGAAGTATATATACTGGATTGTCAGAATGTTCAAAGTCGTGTCAAGGTCATTTAGATGTCAACTGAGCATTGATTGTCGGATTGTCCGTGGTGCATGTAATCACGTCAAAACCATCAAGATCATAGCAAGGTTAACAGTTACTGATGATAGATAGTTGGATTGTCATAAGCGCACCCCCGTTAAATGTAGTTTTGCCATTTCGCACCGTACTGAATCATCATCTATACAACGCGTGCTAGGCAATTTTTTTTGTTTGTTTTTTGTTTTGTTTTTTTAATATTATTTTTTTATTATTATTATTTTGCTTGCTATCTTCTGAAGATAGCAATTTTGGTCAGCTTCGTCATTTTAACATTTCTTTTTTAGCTTTGCATTCGGCCTAGTGCCGATTTTTATACTAACAGAAAATGTGACGAGACATGCCGTAATTTGCTCGATTCTGGTACCGGTGTCTATAGAGCTCCTGCATTGATTTACATGGGTAATGTTAAAATTGAAATATCTCAAGAACCGAATACCGTATGACGCTGAAACAAACTTTGAAATAAAGCTTTTACATTTATCTTCCTGTTTGATGTCATTTTGGTGTTTGTCGGATTCGTGTGATTTTGCTATCAACTGCAAATAGCTCAAATTTAAATGCCCGTTGGTTGTCGTTTTTGTCTGCTCGGGCATACCACAAAAAAGCTTTCCAGAGACTTTACGTGCTGAATAGGGGTCACGTTTTCTAAATGCTAGGCCTGTCTTCAGTCGATATAGCGAAAATAATCCTAAAATGCGCAAGGTTACTCTGCGTGAATAAAATAAATCGGCATTCAGCCTATATGCCGCGCTATTTTTAAAAACAAAAGTGGGGAAAAAGAGGTAAAAATAGAGAAACATGCAGATGCGGAAAGTGATGAGTCTGTAATATCGCTTTAAACTTTCTGATCGGGACTGATGTATAAGAAAGAAAAAACTCACCGCTATATGATGAAGTAAAAATTTAGAGAAAATAATGTAAAACATTACTTCTAGAGTAGAAATATGCAATGACTCGGGATGAGATTCTAAATGATATCTTCAGTAGATTTAGCGAAAACATCCTAAAACGCGCACGGTTACTCTGCCCGAATTTAAAAAACCGGCATTCGGCCAATATGCCGCGCTATTTTTTTTTTAAGGGGGGTGGGTAAAATAGAGAAACAGGCAGATGATAATCTCTGCTTTATAAGCCGTTTTAAATTTTGGTCAGCTTTGTCATTTTTACATTTCTTTTAAAGCTCTGCAGTCGGCCTAATGCCGATTTTCTTTGAGCGCGCACCCCCGTTAAATGCAGTTTTGCCATTTCGCGCCGTACTGAATCATCATCTACAACGCTTGCTAGGCAATGTTTTTGTTTTGTTTTTGTTTTTTGTTTTGTTTTTTTAATATTATTTTTTTATTATTTTTTGGCTTGCTATCTGCTGAAGATAGCAAATTTGGACAGCTTCGTCACTTTAACGTTTCTTTTTTAGCTTGTCATTTTTATACTAACAGAAAATGTGACGAGACATGCCGTAATTTGCTCGATTCTGGTGCCGGTGTCTACAGAGCTCCTGCATTGATTTACATGCGTAATGTTAAAATTGAAATATCTCAAGAACCGAATACCGTATGACGCTGAAACAAACTTTGAAATAAAGATTTTACATTTCTCTATCTGTTTTGACATTTTGGTGTTTGTCGGATTCGTGTGATTTTGCTATCAACTGCAAATAGCTCAAATTTAAATGCCCGTTGGTTGTCGTGTTTGTCTGCTCGGGCATACCACAATAAAGCTTTCCAGAGACTTTACGTGCTAAACAGAGCGCGCTAAATAGGGGTCACGTTTTCTAAATGCTAGGCCTGTCTTCAGTATATATAGCGAAAATAATCCTAAAATGCGCAAGGTTACTCTGCGTGAATAAAATAAATCGGCATTCAGCCTATATGCCGCGCTATTTTTAAAAACAAAAGTGGGGAAAAGAGGTAAAAATAGAGAAACATGCAGATGCGGAAAGTGATGAGTCTGTAATATCGCTTTAAACTTTCTGATCGGGACTGATGTATTAGAAAGAAAAAACTCACCGCTACATGATGAAGTAAAATTTAGAGAAAATAATGTAAAACATTACTTCTAGAGTAGAAATATGCAATGACTCGGGATGAGATTCTAAATGCTATCTTCAGTAGATTTAGCGAAAACATCCTAAAACGCGCACGGTTACTCTGCCCGAATTAAAAAAAATCGGCATTCGGCCTATATGCCGCGCTTTTTTTTTTAAAGGGGGTAAAAATAGAGAAACAGGCAGATGATAATCTCTGCTTTATAAGCCGTTTTAAATTTTGGTCAGCTTTGTCATTTTTACATTTCTTTATAGCTCTGCAGTCGGCCTAATGCCGATTTTCTCTGAGCGCGCACCCCCGTTAAATGCAGTTTTGCCATTTCGCGCCGTACTGAATCATCATCTACAACGCTTGCTAGGCAATGTTTTTGTTTTGTTTTGTTTTTTGTTTTGTTTTTTTAATATTATTTTTTATTATTTTTTGGCTTGCTATCTGCTGAAGATAGCAAATTTGGACAACTTCGTCACTTTAACGTTTTTTTTAGCTTGTCATTTTTATACTAACAGAAAATGTGACGAGACATGCCGTAATTTGCTCGATTCTGGTGCCGGTGTCTACAGAGCTCCTGCATTGATTTACATGGGTAATGTTAAAATTGAAATATCTCAAGAACCGAATACCGTATGACGCTGAAACAAACTTTGAAATAAAGCTTTTACATTTCTCTATCTGTTTTGACATTTTGGTGTTTGTCGGATTCGTGTGATTTTGCTATCAACTGCAAATAGCTCAAATTTAAATGCCCGTTGGTTGTCGTTTTTGTCTGCTCGGGCATACCACAATAAAGCTTTCCAGAGACTTTACGTGCTAAACAGAGCGCGCTAAATAGGGGTCACGTTTTCTAAATGCTAGGCCTGTCTTCAGTAGATATAGCGAAAATAATCCTAAAATGCGCAAGGTTACTCTGCGTGAATAAAATAAATCGGCATTCAGCCTATATGCCGCGCTATTTTTAAAAACAAAAGTGGGGAAAAAGAGGTAAAAATAGAGTAACATGCAGATGCGGAAAGTGACGAGTCTGTAATATCGCTTTAAACTTTCTGATCGGGACTGATGTATTAGAAAGAAAAAACTCACCGCTACATGATGAAGTAAAATTTAGACAAAATAATGTAAAACATTACTTCTAGAGTAGAAATATGCAATGACTCGGGATGAGATTCTAAATGCTATCTTCAGTAGATTTAGCGAAAACATCCTCGTTAAATGCAGTTTTGCCATTTCGCACCGTACTGAATCATCATCTACAACGCGTGCTAGGCAATGTTTTCTTTTGTTTTGTTTTTTTAATATTATTTTTTTATTATTATTTTTTTGGTTGCTATCTTCTGAAGATAGCAATTTTGGTCAGCTTCGTCATTTTAACATTTCTTTTTAGCTCTGCATTCGGCCTAGTGTCGCTTTTTAAACTAACAGAAAATGTGACGAGACATGCCGTAATTTGCTCGATTCTGGTGCCGGTGTCTATAGAGCTCCTGCATTGATTTACATGGGTAATGTTAAAATTGAAATATCTCAAGAACCGAATACCGTATGACGCTGAAACAAACTTTGAAATAAAGCTTTTACATTTCTCTATCTGATTTATGTCATTTGGGTGTTTGTCGGATTCGTGTGATTTTGCTATCAACTGCAAATAGCTCAAATTTAAATGCCCGTCGGTTGTCGTTTTTTTCTGCTCGGGCATACTACAAAAAAGTCTTCCAGAGACTTTACGTGCTGAATAGGGGTCACGTTTTCTAAATGCTAGGCCTGTCTTCAGTAGATGTAGCGAAAACATTCCTAAAATGCGCACGGTTACTCTGCGTGAATAAAATAAATCGGCATTCAGCCTATATGCCGCGCTATTTAAAAAAAAAAAGCGGGGAAAAAGAGGTAAAAATAGAGAAACATGCAGATGCGGAAAGCGATGAGTCTGTAATATCGCTTTAAACTTTCTGATCGGGACTGATGTATAAAAACTCACCGCTACATGATGAAGTAAAATTTAGAGAAAATAATGTAAAACATTACTTCTAGAGTAGAAATATGCAATGACTCGGGATGAGATTCTAAATGCTATCTTCAGTAGATATAGCGAAAACATCCTAAAACGCGTACGGTTACTCTGCCCGAATTAAAAAAAAATCGACATTCGGCCTATATGCCGCACAATTTTTTTTAAGGGGGGAGGCAAAAATAGAGAAACAGGCAGATGATAATCTCTGCTTTATAAGCCGTTTTAAATTTTGGTCAGCTTTGTCATTTTTACATTTCTTTATAGCTCTGCAATCGGCCTAATGCCGATTTTCTCTGAGCGCGCACCCCAGTTAAATGCAGTTTTGCCATTTCGCGCCGTACTGAATCATCATCTACAACGCGTGCTAGGCAATGGTTTTTTTGTTTTGTTTTTTGTTTTGTTTTTTTATTATTATTTTTTTGCTTGCTATCTGCTGAAGATAGCAATTTTGGACAGCTTCGTCATTTTAACTTTTCTTTTTTAGCTTTGCATTTTTATACTAACAGAAAATGTGACATGACATGCCGTAATTTGCTCGATTCTGGTGCCGGTGTCTATAGAGCTCCTGCATTGATTTACATGGGCAATGTTAAAATTGAAATATCTCAAGAACCGAATACCGTATGACGCTGAAACAAACTTTGAAATAAAGCTTTTACATTTCTCTATCTGTTTTATGACATTTTGGTGTTTGTCGGATTCGTGTGATTTTGCTATCAACTGCAAATAGCTCAAATTTAAATGCGCGTTGGTTGTCGTTTTTGTCTGCTCGGGCATACCACAAAAAAGCTTTCCAGAGACTTTACGTGTTGAATAGTGGTCACGATTTCTAAATGCTAGGCCTGTCTTCAGTAGATATAGCGAAAATAATCCTAAAATGCGCACGGTTACTCTGCGTGAATAAAATAAATCGGCATTCAGCCTATATGCCGCGCTATTTAAAAAAAAAAAAAGTGGGGAAAAAGAGGTAAAAATAGAGAAACATGCAGATGCGGAAAGTGATGAGTCTGTAATATCGCTTTAAACTTTCTGATCGGGACTGATGTATTAGAAAGAAAAAACTCACCACTACATGATGAAGTAAAAATTTAGAGAAAATAATGGAAAACATTACTTCTAGAATAGAAATATGCAATGACTCGGGATGAGATTCTAAATGCTATCTTCAGTAGATATAGCGAAAACATCCTAAAACGCGCACGGTTACTCTGCCCGAATTTTAAAAAAAATCGACATTCGGCCTATATGCCGCGCTATTTTTTTTAAAGGGGGGAGGTAAAAATAGAGAAACAGGCAGATGATAATCTCTGCTTTATAAGCCGTTTTAAATTTTGGTCAGTTTTGTCATTTTTACATTTCTTTATAGCTCTGCAGTCGGCCTAATGCCGATTTTCTCTGAGCGCGCACCCCCGTTAAATGCAGTTTTGCCATTTCGCGCCGTACTGAATCATCATCTACAACGCGTGCTAGGCAATGTTTTCTTTTCTTTTCTTTTTTTCTTTTTTTAATATTATTGTTTTAATATTATTTATTTGCTTGCTATCTTCTGAAGATAACAATTTTGGTCAGCTTCGTCATTTTAACATTTCTTTTTTAGCTTTGCATTAGGCCTAGTGCCGCTTTTTATACTAACAGAAAATGTGACGAGACATGCCGTAATTTGCCCGATTCTGGTACCGGTGTCTATAGAGCTCCTGCATTGATTTACATGGGTAATGTTAAAATTGAAATATCTTAAGAAGCGAATACCGTATGACGCTGAAACAAACTTTGAAATAAAGCTTTTACATTTCTCTATCTGATTTATGTCATTTTGGTGTTTGTCGGATTCGTGTGATTTTGCTATCAACTGCAAATAGCTCAAATTTAAATGCCCGTTGGTTGTCGTTTTTGTCTGCTCGGGCATACCACAATAAATCTTATAGCAATTTTGGTCAGCTTCGTCATTTTCACATTTCTTTTTTAGCTTTGCATTCGGCCTACTGCCGATTTTTATACTAACAGAAAATGTGACGAGACATGCCGTAATTTGCTCGATTCTGGTGCCGGTGTCTATAGAGCTCCTGCATTGATTTACATGGGTAATGTTAAAATTGAAATATCTTAAGAAGCGAATACCGTATGACGCTGAAACAAACTTTGAAATAAAGCTTTTACATTTCTCTATCTGATTTATGTCATTTTGGTGTTTGTCGGATTCGTGTGATTTTGCTATCAACTGCAAATAGCTCAAATTTAAATGCCCGTTGGTTGTCGTTTTGTCTGCTCGGGCATACCACAAAAAAAGCTTTCCAGAGACTTTACGTGCTGAATAGGGATCACGTTTTCTAAATGCTAGGCCTGTCTTCAGTAGATATAGCGAAAATAATCCTAAAATGCGCACGGTTACTCTGCGCGAATAAAATAAATCGGCATTCAGCCTATATG
The DNA here is from genome assembly GCF_039555335.1 of Amphiura filiformis. Classification (NCBI taxonomy): domain Eukaryota; kingdom Metazoa; phylum Echinodermata; class Ophiuroidea; order Amphilepidida; family Amphiuridae; genus Amphiura; species Amphiura filiformis. The sequence goes on from NC_092644.1 coordinate 23,852,725, forward strand.
CCGCGCTATTTAAAAAAAAAAAAAAAAGTGGGGGGAAAGAGATAAAAATAGAGAAAAATGCAGATGCGGAAAGTGATGAGTCTGTAATATCGCTTTAAACTTTCTGATCGGGACTGATGTATTAGAAAGAAAAAACTCACCGCTACATGATGAAGTAAAAATTTAGAGAAAATAATGTAAAACATTACTTCTAGAGTAGAAATATGCAATGACTCGGGATGAGATTCTAAATGCTATCTTCAGTAGATATAGCGAAAACATCCTAAAACGCGCACGGTTACTCTGCCCGTATTAAAAAAATCGGCATTCGGCCTATATGCCACGCTATTTTTTTTAAAGGGGGTAGGTAAAAATCAGAAAAACAGGCGGATGATAATCTCTGCTTTATAAGCCGTTTTAAATTTTGGTCAGTTTTGTCATTTTACATTTCTTTATAGCTCTGCAGTCGGCCTAATGCCGATTTTCTCTGAGCGCGCACCCCGTTAAATGCAGTTTTTGCCATTTCGCGCCGTACTGAATCATCATCTACAACGCGTGCTAGGCAATGTTTTTTTTTTGTTTTGTTTTGTTTTTTTAATATTATTTTTTTATTATTATTATTTTGCTTGCTATCTTCTGAAGATAGCAATTTTGGTCAGCTTCGTCATTTTAACATTTCTTTTTTAGCTTTGCATTCGGCCTACTGCCGATTTTTATACTAACAGAAAATGTGACGAGACATGCCATAATTTGCTCGATTCTGGTGCCGGTGTCTATAGAGCTCCTGCATTGATTTACATGGGTAATGTTAAAATTGAAATATCTCAAGAACCAAATACCGTATGACGCTGAAACAAACTTTGAAATAAAGCTTTTACATTTCTCTATCTGTTTTATGTCATTTTGGTGTTTGTCGGATTCGTGTGATTTTGCTATCAACTGCAAATAGCTCAAATTTAAATGCCCGTTGGTTGTCGTTTTTGTCTGCTCAGGCATACCACAAAAAGCTTTCCAGAGACTTTACGTGCTGAATAGGGGTCACGTTTTCTAAATGCTAGGCCTGTCTCCAGTAGATATAGCGAAAATAATCCTAAAATGCGCACGGTTACTCTGCGCGAATAAAATAAATCGGCATTCAGCCTATATGCCGCGCTATTTTAAAAAAAAGTGGGGGAAAAGAGGTAAAAATAGAGAAAAATGCAGATGCGGAAAGTGATGAGTCTGTAATATCGCTTTAAACTTTCTGATCGGGACTGATGTATTAGAAGGAAAAAACTCACCGCTACATGATGAAGTAAAAATTTAGAGAAAACAATGTAAAACATTACTTCTAGAGTAGAAATATGCAATGACTCGGGATGAGATTCTAAATGCTATCTTCAGTAGATATAGCGAAAACATCCTAAAACGCGCACGGTCACTCTGCCCAAATTTAAAAAACCGGCATTCGACCTATATGCCACGTTATTTTTTTTAAAGGGGGTAGGTAAAAATCAGAGAAACAGGCAGATGATAATCTCTGCTTTATAAGCCGTTTTAAATTTTGGTCAGTTTTGTCATTTTTACATTTTTTATAGCTCTGCAGTCGGCCTAATGCAGATTTTCTCTGAGCGCGCACCCCCGTTAAATGCAGTTTTGCCATTTCGCGCCGTACTGAATCATCATCTACAACGCGTGCTAGGCAATGTTTTTGTTAGTCTAGCCGAGCGGCGGCTAGACTCCTGTTTCTGGGCGATTTACACAGCCGTGACGTTAGTCACGGCTGTGTCTTTTTTCTTACAGGTTCTTTCTTCTTCTTTCTTTCTTTCTTTCTTCTGCCGACCACTACATTTGCTCTAGCACTTACATGCTTGTACCGATTTTGACCTAACTTGGTCACAACCATCATTGACCATGCCCCTATATGTCATATGAAACTCGTGGGGTCAAAGGTCAAGCAGGGGTCATAGGGTCAAAAACGTGATTTCAACTCAAAATGCTTCTTCTCTCACAGATTACGTAGGAGAGTGACACCACTTGCACACATGCATTGTTATTATCCAGTGTCTATGGGGTCCTCACAGATTTGGGGTCAAAGGTCAATAAGGGGTCACTTCCGGTATAAAACGAAAAACCTTCAAAAATTTTTATTTGCTAAGAAAAACATAGGACAGTAACGGTATATTTACAAATAAATTGTAGTTACTCTGTGCATATGTGGTATTTTTTATTTAGGGTCAAAGGTCATTAAGGGGCTACTTCCGGTATAAAACGAAATTCCTTTAAAATGCTTCTTCTCCCACAAATTACGTATGACAGTGACGCTACTTGCACACATGCATTGTTATTACCCAGTGTCTATGGGGTCCTCACAAATTTGGAATCAAAGGTCATTAAGGGGTCACTTCCGGTATAAAACGAAAAACCTTCAAAATTTGTTATTTGCTAAGAAAAACAATCGAGAGTGATGGTATATTCACACGTGAATTGTGTTTACTTATTGTACATGTGGTATTTTTTCATTTGGGGTCAAAGGTCATTAAGGGGTCACTTCCGGTCTGAGACGAAAAACCTTCAAAATGCCCCTTTCTGCCACAAATAACATAGCAAAGTGGTGCCACGTGCACCCATGCATTGACATTAGCCAATGTCTATGGGCGTTTTCATATATTCTGGGGTCAAAAGGTCATTAAGGGGTCACCACAACACGGCTGTGTTCGTGGTCTTAGACCACAGCTAAGTCTAGTTCTTTCTTCTTCTTCTTCTTACACAGCCGTGACGTTAGTCACGGCTGTGTCTTTTTTCTTACAGGTTCTTTCTTCTTTCTTTACACAGCCGTGACGTTAGTCACGGCTGTTTTCTTACAGGTTCTTTCTTCTTTCTTTCTTTCTTCTGCCGACCATTACATTTGCTCTAGCACTCACATGCTTGGACCGATTTTGACCTGACTTGCTCAAAGCCATCATTGTCCATGCCCCTACATGTCACATGAAACTCATGGGGTCAAAGGTCACGCAGGGGTCATAGGGGTCAAAAACGTGATTTGAACTCAAAATGCTTCTTCTCCCATAGATTACGTAGGACAGTGACGCAATTTGCACACATGCATTGTTATTACCCAATGTCTATAGGGTCCTCACAGATTTGGGGTCAAAGGTCATTAAAGGGTTATTTCCGGTATAAAACGAAAAACCTTCAACAATTTTTATTAGCTAAGAAAACAATAGGAGAATGAAGTTATGTTCACACAGGAATTGTTATACCCAATGTATCATGTGGTATTTTTTTTATAGGGTTAAAGGTAATTTAGGAGTCACTTCCGGTATAAAATGATGATAGACATGCACACCACTCCACGCCATACATAAATTCTGCCAGTCACATTTCCCCAATATGAAATTTTTTTAAAGTAAAATTTCAATTTTAATTTTACTTCATTAAAGTTTGGCGGAGGCGGGGTTCGAACTCACGGCGGCGGACTGCTTTGGACACACTATAAACCCATCAGCGCCTTAGACCACTCGGCTACTTGTCTTGTTGGAATTCATTTGGAACTTATTCGAAGATATAATCGCAACTTCAACATAGGCCTACCACGTGACAAGCAAAGGCAGAAAACGTACCGTATTTTGGAATTATATTTCAAATAAAAACATTTATGTGTATTATTAGCGCTCAATTGTTGTTAACTGCGTGTTTTATACAAAAAAAATCAACGATAAGCATGATAACTGGGCGTCTATATGGACAATACATTATATCGATTTTGACACGTGCTTGTGTCTCAGTACATTTCCATGGTCAGTATAGAAAAACCTACCATTTTTCTTGTATACACGTTCGATGTTTTTATCAATTACATAAAAAATCCATTTTAGACCCCAAATGTTTCTTCGGGAAATAAAAGATTAGAATACCATAAAAACGAAACAGTAATCTTTTGCCGGGTCTAATGTTATTTATACATAGATTTTTTAACGTTTTTTCTATCCTTATTCTTGCTCAATTAAAAAAATATTTTGGCGTATATAAAATTTAAATAAAATTCTCTGCTTCATAAACGACCTCAAATATGCCACAATTGGGTATCACGAATAGTTATATATGATGTGCAGTTAATATTCATATTTTCTTTTATACAGAGGATGCTTCAGTTTTGACAGGAAAAATATTTTCTTGAAAACCCTCTCACTCGGTTATTTCAAAACAGTAACCACGCTCCCTAGAATGTGCAATAATTTAGCATTAAATTTTTTCTTATTCTAACAGCAAGCGTTTCTAGAATGAATTATGGCGAAATGTGGTGTAATAGACATGTAACGCCATTTCACCTACCACAGGGGTGCTCCTCTTGAAAACGGGCTCTCCTTCAAGCATGATACAATGACAGCCTACGTGGAAAGTACGTACCGAGAATCGCGACGTGTTTGGAAGGTATAAACATTGTTAAAGGACCCAAGCCTGGTGGTGAGTGTTGACTAAAACACATTAGTAATATTTTAAGGTCACATACATGTATAATATTGAGAACCGATTGCTAATTGTAGAGGTTTATACATGTAGACGCGTATTAAAGTTAGCAATGTGAATCACATGCAGTGCATGCGGTAAGCGTTGGATTCCTGCACTTCGAAGGAGGTCATGAATATTTATGTTATGACGTTTTCAATAACTTTGGAAAATTTAGCTCAAATTAAAGCCATATTATAACCCCGGTGGGGTCACTCCCTGGCAGGGGGGACGCATATAGTCGGGATTATGCACTTTCAGTTTCTCATGCGTTTGAACGGGAATTGGATTGCGTACTTTTTCGATGTCTAGTGAGCAAATTTCTTCAATATTTTGAGAAAATGATGTCAAATTTTCTATTCTATATTGTTTGGTAATAATGTCTTTTGCCAATAGTATGTTTAAAGTTGTAATTTTGTGGTTTTGATCGCAAAGATCGGATATTTTCGTTCGATTCGAATTCTGAACCCTTCGCATAAGGGTGCCGATTTGACAGAACTTTGACGATAATTTTGCCTTTTTGACACTAAAATGCATTCGATCCTTAATTTTGTTTCAACCGAGTCTTAAATTAGCAAGCACAATAAGGTTGGTACCACTTTTATATACATTGATAAAATTTTTAAGATTTTTTTTCAAGTTTCTAACTGTCGCAAATCGTTGAGTTTGTATTTTCCCATTGACATCCAAAATGGGAAATACGAGTCTGATGGACATAGGAACGGCGTCCATGAGACTCAGCGAGTCTAGACGCATAGGACCGTTACCACAAGCACAAATTACCCCCTTTTGCAGTCGATTTCAAGGACAAATCATGAAAATTTACCCCCTTTTTTACTCCAAAACAAGGACAAAATGGTACTCTGAAACACCCCTATTTTTTAGATTCCGAGGACACATTTGCAATTTTGACCCTATTTCAACATTTCAAGGAAGGGATTTTTAGGCCTATGAATGTTTTTTTTTCAGTAAATTAACAAGGGCATCACAGAATTCAAGTAGTACCCCTTGCATATAAATCAGAACCGAGAACAATATTGATCATGGGATGAGTACAAAGTAGGAAACCAAATTTATTGCTGTAGTTTTTTTATCTGGCCACGGGATCAGGAGAAAATAATAAGAACCCCTTTTTCAATTTCTTGAGACATTTGTGCAATAAAACACCCTATTTTTCCAATTTCACGGACAAGTTTTGTCCATGGACATGCCCTAAAATGACCCCTTTTTCCTTGATTTTGGTAACGATCGTGCGGTCAGTATTGCAAGTTGAGTGACCCCACGGGATTATAACATTTAAAAAATAAAAATAAAAAATAGATTAGTATTCATTATTTTCAATAAAATAAAAATGCTAGCATTTACTAGGTACATGTATGACAGGGATCGAAACCTCAGTTAAGGGGTACTACACCCCTGGCCAATTTTGTGCCTATTTTTGCATTTTTCTCAAAAATTATAGCGCATTGGTGACAAGTAAAATATGTATATTATAGGGGCAAGGACTGCAACTACTGCGCTGAAAATTCAGCAATTCAAGGCAAGTAGTTATTGATTTATTGATCAAATAGTGGTTTCCCTCATTTTTGACTGTAACTCCACAACTGTTGTCTGTGCTGAAATAAAATTTCCAGTGCAGTAGTTGTAGTCCTTGCCCTATATTAAATACATATCTTACTTGTCATCAATGTGCTATAATTTTTGAGAAAAATGCAAAAATAGGCACAAAATTGTGCAGGGGTGTAGTACCCCCTTAATGCTGGTTTCATACTACCCTGCTGCTTGCTGCTTGCCGCTGGCTGCTTGCCGCTGAGCGGCGTGGCATACGCGTATTGCAGACAAACGGCCACAATCAAGGCTTGTCATTGGTTGAAATGCAAACAAAAGTATGCTGGAGGCTTAACCAGGGCTGTCAACTTTTTGGAATTGCTTGGCGTGAGACAGAGGCGTACCGGGATTTGCCAACTCAAAGGCAATGTTCATTTTGTACCATGATTACTTGTGAGCCACGGCGCTCGAGAATGTGAAAAGCGGGGGGGGGGTAGGAGCAACAAATTATTCATGACGATGCGTGAGATTTTACACATTTTCGAGCTTTTTGCGTGAGATTTACTACCTAGGCGTGAGATTATACTACCTTGGCGTGAGAAAGTGACCCAATGCGTGAGACTCACGGCCAATGCGTGAGAGTTGACAGCCCTGGGCTTAACACATTTGCTAGTCAGCCAAAATGGCCTAAACCGGCAATACAAATTTACATTGAAATTTAAAAGAACCGCTTGCTCAAGGAAACCTTCATAAATATGTTGTCTATACTTCACTTGACCCAAATATATGATTTTTTTTTTTTTTTTGAGAACTCGCACATGGAATTTCAGAGGGATTTTGATAGCAGTTCCATTAAAAAAAAGCTGCTATCGTCATGAGACTAAGATCTAGAAACACCCCCGTAATGCTGTTTTGGGGAATTTTGCTAGCAGAATCTATTTGATGAAAGTCAATCTTTGACAGAGCCTAATTTTGCTATGGAAAGTGCTATGACAAAAAGGTTTTCAGTGTTGGCTTAATTTCTTTTATACTCGAGGGCTTTAATTTGATATATAAAATGATGCAGTTTGATGGCAAATTTGAATTCACCTGGCATACATGTACCTACATTTACTGTCAGATATCACTGAGATACGGTATGTCCCCTTTTAATTTTGAGCCGAACAAGTGAGGTAAAGCAAAGAAAATTGGAATTTACTACTAGCGCCAATGCATGCACAGTTACTCCGGTGGTTGTAATATAGATACGATCCTCTGGCATGTGTGTGTGTGTCCCATACGCCGTGTCACGTGAGGGGTGTGTTGACATCGAATACACTTTGGTTCGAGTAATATTTCCATCGTGGTTTATTCAAAATCTCGGATATGATTTTGACAAAACTACAGCACCTGAAGTCTTTTTTGCAGAGAATCTTTGTAGTACATTAACAATTAATTGTGCAAAAACCTGAATTAAAATTTTTTTGAGGGCGTTCTTCCCAGCAAATGTTATAATATGGGTTTAACTAAATCTTAAGGGCTGGGGTATGAGCGACCTTGAAGTTCCGGTATCTGGAGAGGGGAAGCAATGAGTTACCCCAAATCACAGCGGCAGGTAGTGACTGGGCCGCCGAGTGCTAATATATATTTATTTTGGAAGGTTCGTGTTTGTTTTAAATTTTGAGGCGTTTTTCCAAAATTTGATATTTTTAGTCATATTTCAAAGCGACATGCCAAAGACAACTCTTTGGGCACATAGTTTGTTATTGTTATTGCAGTTCTTTTCCACATACCCACGTTAACATTCGATTGGGTGATTTACTAATATTATATATTTTATGACTGCAATTTGGCGTTTTCAATGCGTTTTACACGTATCATGAAATTAACGCAAATATCTAGTCACGCTGCTTTTAGAATTTTTACCTGATCGTCGGCTTTTGCAGGCAACAGAATGCAGATTGGCTCACGATAGATGTCGTATTCCTCTATGTGGTTCACTCATTGATAAAATGAGTTTGCGTTCCTTGTAACAAACACACATTGCCGTCTGGAAACCGGGTCTGGTACTGATTTTGGGACAGCCAATAGACTTCAGCGCCGTATCAAATCTCATAAAAACCACACTGGCGACTATGTGTTTATGTTTCCCTGACGAAAGCTTGTGTCTACATCTATTACTATACTTCTTTGGAAACGTTGACCTTTGACCATTCTTAGTATAACGCCCTGATATGGCATTGATATATTCGCTTGATTGGGCACGTTATAGCATCCATTTCATTGAGGTGTTAGGACTTGGTCAGTATAATACTTGCAGGGATACAATAGTTTAACATGGTGTGTGAGCATGGTGAAAGACTCATTATTGATTAGGCGCGGACATATTAAAGGCACAGGTCCTTTGCGTGTATAGCAGAAAATTATAATAGAATATGTGAATAGAATGTTTGGAATTTTGCAACTAAAATACTAACTGCATTCTGCATTATGTATTTATTTATTTATTTAGGCCTATGCCTATTTATTTATTTACTGACTTATTTATTTATTTTATTTATTTGGTATATTAGTTAGTAGGCCTAGTTAGTAATATTCCATGATAGGCCTACGTCGGTTTATTATTGATTGTTGATAACTTGACAACTTGATTGATTGATCGATTGATAGTCATTTCACATTATATTCCTAGTTTATAGGCCAATTTGAATAACATCGTACATTAGATAAATAGACCTATCAGTATTGATTTATTCTATTCAGCAATATCAAGGATTACTATCAAACTTCTCATAGCTGATTGTCAGTTGGCTCAGTGGTAGCATGATAGGTTTTACAACACCGAGGTCCCGGGTTCGATTCCCACCTCTGCCTATTTTTTGCAAGGCTGAGAAAAAATGAAATTTGTGGACTGCAAACTTATTTGGCGCGCGATCTGAGCTGGTCCTTTTCTGGTGGCTGTGTCTGTTACAGGCACACTCCCTCTGCATCCAAACCAGGTTCACGCTCATTACACCTCCCTTAACTAAACCTCCAAAAGTCTTGACAAAATTGTGGCCTCTGTTATAATTATATAAATATCATATCAGACCACCCCCACCCCTACAAATTACTCATCATACAGAAATGACAGCCGATGCCAGGACAGTGACGTAGTGTATCAATATTCATTACCTCCTTCTAAGCGCAGGAATCCAACGCTTACCTGTGCATGCAGCATGTATGTAGGTATGCCAGGCAAACCTTACCACATGCTAGTCAGCCAAATTCGCCTAGAACACACCTGGGGGGGGGGGGCACATCAAAAAATTTTGCTCCCCCAGAAATTTGAGGTGGTGGGTCTTTTGGAGCTGCGAGCAGTCAAAATCTAGGGTCTTTCTTGGCTTCGTATAATATGACGGGCAAACCTTAGTAGTTAATACATTCTTTATCTTGTATTAAAAGATATTTGAAAAATAAAAAATTCTGGTCAAACTCAAAAGTGTTAGCACAGCCTTAGACATATGTTGTTAAGACTAATACTATAATATTAAATTTGTGTACATCGTGGAACATTCAACTATGCTTGTAACTCCGCGACTAATCATGCTAAGTACACGTGCGTACAGCCGTATAACGCTACTCTCTGGCGTCCATATAGCGAGGCTATCTGCGTACAACTGCTTACTACGCACAGCAAAGAGTATGTTCCACGATGTACACAAACTTGATAATTTTTCTATAGTACATGTACGGTAATATTAGACTCATCATGATTTGATTTACACTTTGCAAATTCCAAAGTTCAATATTATTTAAAACCCCATTTCTTTTCAATTTTTCAAAAATTTTCAGGGCCCCCCCTTTTGCATCAGCCCCCCCCAACAAGTGTTTGCGAATGGTCCCTTAATACCACCATTCTTTCCCAAGAATATCAGGATTTGCTTGATATTTTCAGATAAAGTGACTTTACAAGAATTGTTTTCAGTTACCTATATGTAAGGGAGCGTTCATAAATTTATACTTTGGTGGGAGTTGTTGGAAAAGTTGGAACCTTGGACATCAAAAAATTTTGATCCCCTTTAAAAAGGGTGGATTTTTTTTATCCCCAAAAAATTTGTTGATTCCCCCTTCATGTCCTAAAAAAAAAATATATATATACCGTCGTCATTAACAGTGGCGTAGATTTCTTTTTGACATGGGGATGGAGTTGGAGAAAATTTCTTAAAGTCTAATTGCACCTTTTGGTTCCAAAATAAGATCATGGTACAAATGTGCGAAGCGCGTGAAAATTTTTGCCATATTAAAGCTAAATTAGCGATATATGTTACAAAACTGGAATGAATTCACGTGAAGTACAACAAATTTGGCACTTTTTAGGTTTTAAAATGGTCAAATTGCCCGAATCAGGGTTAATTTGGTCAGAAACCCATATAGGCCTACAGGCGTCACCATTGGGGGATGATTGTATGGACCACCCCCCTCTTTCAAAATGTTGGGTGGGAAGTTATTACTCATTGCAGTCATAGTGATAATACACCAAAATTGTAAAGTGTGTATACATTACACATTTTGTTGATTTGAAGCTTGAGAGTAGGCCCCTACACAATTGAATGAATAGGCCTACTTAACAATCATGCACGAGGAGCGCACAAAAAATTTAGAATGTGCATGCCTTCTACCTGATTAGATTTTCAGGTCATTTTTGGGTCATCCAGGGTCACGCAGGGGTCATCTGAGGTCAAATTGCTAATAATTGTTGTATGGGCATGCATGAAATTTGGTGGGTACAGTCAACATTTAGAGTCAAATTTTTGGGAGGTCATTTTTGGGTCATCCAAATGTCACCCAGGGATCATTTGAGGTCAAATTACTACATGTAATAACTGTCATATGGGGCATGAAACTTAGTGGGTAGGCCTACATTCAACATTTAGAGCCAAATGTTTGGAAGGTCATTTGGGGGTCATCCATGGGTCAGATGAGGTCAAATTACTAAAAACTATTGTATAGGCATGAAACTTAGTGGATTCAGCCAACATTTACATGTAGAGCCAAATTTTTGGAAGGTCATTTCGAGGTCTTCATGGGTTGTTGCTGGTTCATTTACTTCTACTAAAAGTAATCGCGAAAGCAGGCGGTCATGAAAGCAGGCGAGACTTGTGGTTCAAGAACCGCCTTGTTCAGAGAATTACATCTTCTTTGATGAGATGCTATTTAGAATCAGGTGACGTTGGAGTGTGGAAATATAGGCATGTAAAAAGTTGAGAAAATTTTAGCTTTGACCTCTGTTAAGGGGGTACTACACCCCTGCCCAATTTTGTGCCTATTTTTGCATTTTTCTCAAAAAATATAGTGCATTGGTGGCAAGTAAGATATGTATATTATAGGGGCAAGGACTACAACTACTGCACTGGAAATTTTATTTCAGCACAGACAACAGTTGTGGAGTTACAGTAAAAATGAGGAAAATCAATATTTGATCAATAAATCAATAACTACTTGCCTTGAGTTACTGAATTTTCAGTGCAGTAGTTATAGTTCTTGCCCCTATAATATACATATCTTATTTGACACCTATGTACTATAATTTTTGAGAAAAATGCAAAAAATAGGCACAAAATTGGCCAGGGGTGTAGCACACCCTTAACAGTATGTGCGCCATCAAAATCCCAAAAACTTGTTGCTGCAAAATTAAACTTATCCCAAGTCCAGGCCCCTACGCAGAGGTGTGTGGGGGTGCGACCGCACCTCCCCAAATAAAAAAAAATTAAAAAAAAGTCCCAAAATATAAGAATTTGCGATAGTAGCGAGAAAAAAAAATCAGTTTTTTTACCTTAAATTTGGAGAAGAAAGTCCACTTTTCACAAAATCGCCCACCCCCCAAAAAAATCCTGCGTACTGGCGCCCAAGTCTGAACAAGTTTGAAATTAAACCTCCATGGTTATGATGCTTGGAAGTTTGCACGAGGGCACTTTTGATTCAAACATTGGATTTGCTGGGGTTTTTTTGCGCCATCAAAGATCACATTTTTTCCCCTTGGTTTTTGTGATGTAATCATTTGGTACTTCAAAAAATGCAAAATGCAGGTTGGGATGATGATGGCTCACAATGTTATACATGTACATTATGCACCTCCAAATTTTATCATTGTAAGGCTCAGAGAGGCTGAGATTTCATGATTTTTTAAAGGTGAATGAGGGCACTGTGCACGCTCATACTGTATATAATGTATGTGAGTTGTTGGTGTTAATATTTAACAAAATAATTTTAAACATTTTTGTATCACAGATCCATTACATAATAAGTAAGATTGGCTCTTAAAAACTTATGAAATGTATCTTCCGTTCGTGAACTTCATGCACATTTAATATGCGATCTTTAGTATGTGAACTTACGTGGTGATTACATGTGCTTGTTTGCGTGTTAAGAAACGGGACGCATAAGCGGATTATTTATGTGAGTGATTGGAACAATCACATTTTAATTGTAATTTAATTTTTATTTTGCCTTCATTCACAGGCTAAAATATGTCTGGGCTCCTTCAGCATCAGCAAAATTTGTAAAAGGTGTGTAGGATGTGTGGCAGAGATTTTCGTGGGCCTGGATCAAAGTTGGCTGGAACAAGTTTTGACAGTAAGGGTGTGGATAAGTTATCAAACATCACTTGGAATACAAAACTGTTGCAATACTGCAATGTTGACATTACACATACATTGTAACAACATTCACCCACCACGGTTTTGTCATAACTGCGTCGATTTATGAGAACCTGTGAAAAGAAGGAAGCATGTAGACAGACGTGGATATCAAGTCGCACATCATCAGGCTATAATGGTGAGTTGCTTGATAAGCCTACCTTCAAATACCAGTTGGCTATATCGAAGCCAAAATGACTTTTTGGTTATTTTTGTTTCTAAACAGTTTTTTGTCCTATATAATCTATCTCAACATGAAATGACAAAATTTTTGGCCTCGTGTCCGAGAAAAAGGTGTGCAGCGCCCTCTTGTGTCACCATACCTCATCAAGACCCAAGATAACAATATCATTAAAATCCAAATTTAAACATGAACAGGGTATTTAACATATATGCGTAATGCATTGCAAAAAATCACAATACTGATCTACCGAAAAACGATAGCTTTGGACTCTAGTCAAAACTATTGTGTGCAATTTTGAAGCTGGAGTCTCGAGTAAGGTGAGTGTCTGCCATGTAAGCGTCACACTGCAGGCACATAGCAAAAAGAAAGAATTTAAACTGGGCGCCCATACGCAGTCACGGATATCTGGTTTAGCAATATGCAGAAGCATACATGATGTAGTCAATGGTTCCAAAAACTAAGTCCCCTGACATAACTAAAAACTGTTAGGCCCCTTAAGTTGATTTAAAGTGTGAAATGTAGCCTGATTAGTTACACATTACATGTGCGTTACTTTTTTGTTCAACATTTTGTCGTTCATCAGAAAATACAGCCATTTATGAAATTTGAGGCCCAAAAAAGCTACATTTTTTACATCGGGATTTCAAGTAGGCCTACTCACATCTATGCATTTCCCTTAAACAACTTTAATGACAAGAATGTTGAAAACAAACAAATTTGATGAAATTGCTCTCATTATGGTTTAAAATCATGGCTGAGTGGTTATTGTCAATTGAATGTGATTAACCAGGTTTGAATGCACTGCGGTCCAGGTGATTCCATGAAGGAATTGAATGAGTGACTGGAGTGCACTGCCAAACCCCATTGGACATCTCTGAGACCATCTGAAGCAAGCTGGAAACAAGAATGTAAATTAGTCGGGTATCTACCAGGTTTTAATGTGCATCCACCAAGGACTCTACCAAACCAACTTTTTTAGCTTCCTTTTATGGTCCTATAACACATTCAAGATGTTAACAAAAAATATTTCCCGGCACTCCGGCCATATTCAAGGTTAAAGGTCAACACAGGGGTCAAATTTCAAAGTTGCTTAAATCTGGTTAACAAGCACACCAAATTATTCCTATCATTGTAAGGATTCAGAAAAAGTATAGTTTGACCTACCTGCGACTTACCGTTCTTGAGTTATAAGCAAAAAGGTCAAATTTTGAGCGGTGGTCAGTTGTTTTGGCCACACAGGGCCAAAATTAATAATGCTCCAATTTCAGCATAAATTTAATGGTCTAAAATTGCTCGTCATGCAAAAGCAAGTCAAAAAAGGAATTGTTTGCACTGTCTAAAATGCTTCGTTATTGACAAAATTGGCCATAAAGGTCAATCTCCCATTACAGCCTATTGACCACAACCTATGTTGTGACGTTTCCTAGGTAACGAAACATCCTACATGGTTACAACTATTCCTTATTTTACTTATTTTTACATAACAAGCAATTTGAGAAATATTTTTGTTAACATTTTGAATATGTTATAGGACCATAAAAGGAAGCTAAAAAAGTTGGTTTGGTAGAGTCCTGGGGGATGCACATTAAAACCTGGTACATGTAGATACCCGACTAAATGACAACACAACACTGCAAGGGTTGCTGAGAATACTGCAACGTGCATGGAGTCACCTGCACAGCAATGCATTCGAAACCTGGTCAATAGAATGCAGAATCGTTGCAATGAATTTGGTGAGAATGAAGGTGGACTAATACATTACTAAAAAGGAAAACAAAACTTTCACATTGCACAAGTCACTTTGAACCTTTGTAATCTTTCACATCCAGGGTCAGAGTTTTGTTTCACAGCGCGAGAATCAATCTTGATTCTTGCAGAATAAATTCTTGGTAATCATTTGATTCTTGCAAATCAACTTCTGTGTAAACTACAAAAGTTTGTGAGAATTTACTTTGATTCATGCAAATCTGTTTGCCAGAATGTTTCGAGAATCGATTCTCGCCAAAATTCTGACCCTAATTTCCCACTTCTGAATATGATGTTTGTGTTTTGTTCATAATGTAGTATTATTATCTTTTGTTTTTACACAGACTGCCCAAGTTGACCAGACAAACCAGGACACTAGTCTCTATTATATTATGTTACTCAGCAACCATTCTGACGTTCAGAAAAATACTTTCTAGCATCCAACATTCCATATGAAGCAGATTATGTTCTGTGCATGGATTTGGTAATAGCATTTGCCAATATTGTTGATCAAAGAGGCAGCAGGATTCCAAAGGATCACAGCTGCTGTTTTGTGTTCACCTTTTAGTGAAACTGAACTGTTTGGATTTTAGATTTATTCTCTCAGTAAGCAGCATCTATAGAGATTGATATTTTTGATCGCATTATTAAAGAAACAACAGGATTCTCAAGGATGTCATCTCTTTGTGAAACTGAACTGTTTGGATTTTAGATTTATTCACTCAATAGCATGTACAGAGATTGCACCACCTTTGCCAGGCAATGGATCATGTAAAATAGCACAGAATATCTAGATAGAGATGCTATAGTATAGCAGGCCGTTGCAGCACATGCCTGCACCCTCAAACTATGCCTATGAAGGCTTGCTAACATGAATGAATTACATCAACAAAACAAATTAAGAACTTAGTTCATTAAGGGGGTACTACACCCCTGGCCCAGGGCCTAGATTTCGCTCCTGTTTGCGAGAATCAAAAGCCATCAGAGTCGCTTCACTTACTGCATGATTCAATGAAAGAAATTGATTCTCGCAACAAATGTTAGGAGAATCATTACGAGAATCGATTCGGTGATTCTCGTCGAATCTGAGGCCCTGTGGCCAATTGTGTGCCTATTTTTGCATTTTTCTCAAAAATTATAGCGCATTGGTGACAAGTAAGATATGTATATTATAGGGGCAAGGACTACAACTACTGCACTGAAAAATCAGCAACTCAAGTCAAGTAGTTATTGATTTATTGATCAAATATTGGTTTTCCCTCATTTTTGACTGTAACTCCACAACTGTTTTCTGTGCTGACTGCTGAAATAAAATTTCCAGTGCAGTAGTTGTAGTCCTTGCCCCTATAATATACATATCTTACTTGTCACCAATACGCTATAATTTTTCAGAAAAAAATGCAAAAATAGGCACAAAATTGGCCTGATATAGTACCCCCTTAAGTATCTGCTAGCCCATTCATCATGTGATGCATTCAAAACCAGTAGTAACTAGTACTACATTTCAAACAAAGCAGTTGCTGCTGCTTACTCCAATAGTACTTTCAATATAGATTATCAGCACAATTTGCTGAGCAATGAAGTTTACAAGAAACTGAATGAATTCAATTTAAATAAGACTAAAATCATCAGAAGATAAATGTCTGGCTTTAAGTGGTGACATCAGTACATTAAAGTCAGGCTTTCACTTTACTTATGGTACATTTAGAATCAGGTACATGAACCATGAAAGTACATACCTAAGCCATCGGTCACAAATACAATTAGTATCACACAGTTGAAAAGAGTAATGTGTTAACCATGATGATTGTCATAACCTGGCCTCTATATTCACAATCTTAAGATCAGGCTGCACTCATGGATGAATTGAAGTAATTCTGATTTTCAATCAACAGCATCACTTTATTAGACGTCCATACATAAAAAGGCACATAATATCGAATGAATGCTTCGCCCGTTGTGTTTTACCATGTACACCGCTCTGTTAGAACTTAGAAGACATAATAACGTCCCATGATGGTATAGAGCTGATGTTCTACGCTGATGATACACAACTGTTACATGATCTTCAATCAGTCAGAGACTTCAACTGCCATCTCCAATCTGGAACACTGCATCCATGATGTGAAAAACTGGATGTGTGCAGACAATTAGATGAAACTGAATAGAAGCAAGACCGAATTCCTGCATATTATTTCCAAGTTCTTACGTAAAAGTAATACCATTCCACGTCTTCATATTCTCTCGGAATCTGTTCATGCAGTTTCTTCAGCACAGAACCTTAGTGATTAGTGTGACCATTGATAAACACCTTAGTATATATCCGCTCATGTGCATAAAATCTGCAAAGCATCTAACTTCGCTCTCGCTAAATTGGTCAAGTTCGAAAGTACCTCGTTCATGCATGCACTGAGAAACTCTTCCATGCCTTCATGAGTTCACTCTTAGACACCTGCTGCAATAGCATAATTCTTTATGGACTACCGCATTATGAAATCGGTAACTACAGGAAGTGCAGAACACTGCAGCTAGGATGGTACCTCGTGTGAGAAAGTATGAACATATAACACTGGTTCTGCAACAGCTTCTTTGGTTACCAGTACGGAAGCGTATTATTATACATAAGATCTTGCTAATAACTTACAAATCACTATGGGTTTGCACCGGACTATATCTCTTAGTTGATTGTGGAAAACAAGCCCACTCGCTCGCTCAGGTCCGGTGCCAAATACTTACTCCAGTGAAGACATTTAAATTGTATGGAAGCTGGTATTTCGCTGCTACAGCACTAATGCTATGGAATGAACTGCCTTTACAAATCAAATGTTCTATGTCAGTGACTAGTTTTAAAGCATCTTTAAATTAAAAACATACTTGTTTTCATTTTAATTATAAATGTGTTTCAGTGTTTTACCTGCTACATGTATGTATTGCCTATTGAACTGTGCTGTTTTATACATGTATGATTGTTTTACTTGCTGAGTTGTTGTATCACTAATTGGGACCTTTTCATGTTATGCTTTTTATTACTCATGTACCGGAATGTTATCACGAGGCCCACTGACTGGCTCCCTGGAATCATGTTAGTGGGTCCTAAGCTTCCCCTGATGCTACTGATTGTGTGTGCTTGAGAGAGGTCTCACTTTGTGCAATGTTTTAATATTTAAAGAATGTATTATATGTTACTTCGTATGTGAGGTACACCGACTGTCCCATCATCAGTGCTCAGTCGGTGGGCTTTTCATACATGATCATATTTTTACTGCCATTTATAAGAAATATTTCCTTATAAATGTCTTAATTACTATATTGTGTATTAATTTACTCGATTTGGTCCTGCGCCATGAGTTGGGATACCTAATTTGACGTTGGAATAACACTTTTCCAGTGATGATTATGTCATATTTTGCATAATACTAGTTATACAATAATAAAGTTTGTGTCATTTTAAAGAGTAATCTTTACTCTTTCCATCGCAATAAATAAATGCTTAGGAAAACAAGCCTCATCAAGTAAGATGTTAAGCCATTGTAATGTTCAAAATTTCCCATGTGTTACCGAAAGGGGTCCCAACTTATGACACATGACCATTTATTAATTTTGTAATTATTATTTGATGAATGGGGGCTATCACGAGGTGCACTGTTCCTGCTTTCTTGGAGTTGTGATAGTGGGCCTCTCATTTCATGATTGTTGGACTCACACAATAATTTCCTAGCAGCTATGTTGGGAAATGGTTGTGTGAACTCAGAATTGTTTCTGCTCTGTGCTGAAGTTATGTTTTTATTTGTTTCTCACATTTTGTAATTGTTGTTGCACTTATCTATTGATTGTTATTATTTGTACACATGTTGTGTGGGATGTATGGCTGTGGCTCTCAGGAGCCATATCTGTGCATCTACACTGTAAAACTCATGGTATGGTGTTTGGGGGTACGTATGCGCGGTTGTATACTGTCGTGTCCCAGCCCTTTGTTTGGATACTGATGTCGTGTGCATTTCATCACTCTGTTATGATCATTGATATGATTGTATGTTTTGTGTATAATTGATCTGGTTTGAATGACTTTGTAATGCTTATTTATTATTAATATGAACAAGGCCATAAGACAACTGCATTCATCATTTGCAATTTCATATTATTAGATGTCAAATTCATGTAAGTTTGTGACATCAAATTTGTTCTTGGGGTGTTTTATATTAAAATTATAATTGGTCATATCCTTACTATGTCAAATGAATGGAGAATATCTGTAACAATTTCTGCATGTACATGTAAATTTATACCTGCATATCACAAAAAAAACAGCATTTTGAGAAAATTACATTTGGAAATTTTCCCATTTATGTAGATTCACTGGAAATCACTAAAATCAACGTCAATCCAACATTGACCGAACTCTTAAAAAAAAAAAAAAAAGCTTGTCTCCAGACCACACGCGCATAGCTTATAAAATGAGATTTAGCACAATGCGCCAGTGCCAGTGCATTTTTTTTAAATGATAAAATCATTGAAGTTTCCAAGAAAAATAACATTTTGGGCACAAAACAATTTCCAATCATTTCAGACAAAATGTCAAAAATAAATACTCCAAAAACTGTATCAGAATATCGCTCTGAATATCGATCTATTGAAAGAGCATACAAGTCTTGGCTCTGTGATCGAAATAGCGGGAGAATCAACTCTACTTATAATAGATCTCCGCCTTGTATAACACCATCAATTTTTACTGCTCGATTGATATTGGTAGAGGAAAGATCACCTTTTCACTCATTTTCATGTCATGCCGAGTAAATATTAGGGTTTCCTCAACACATAAAAGTCAACTTTTTGTACTCCTACTTGGTAATGTTTTAATATAGAATAAAATAACAGTAAATTAGTTATCGCACATCAACATTTGGGGTGCTTAATTTTGCACCATTGACATTACATTGTCACATTGTGTGATCTTGATTTTTCAGAACGTTGCAAGTTTTTAAGGGTTTGAATTATTAAATGTTTGAATTATTTAGCAGATGTGTAGTTTTAGGTCAGGGTTAGGGTTTAGTGAGCATAGGTTTGGGGTTTAGGAGTGACAGTTAGAATAGGCAAACTACATTTTTAAGTAGTAAGGCATGTGTTCTGCTTCTTGCTAAACAAAAGCCCTAAAACAGGATTGCAAAAAAAAAAAAAAAAAAAATCACAAAGGACAGTTTTTAGCCAAAAGGTCAAGACAAACTTTTTTTGGCCTAATACACATGTAATGTGTGGGCCAACATTATTAATCCATCCATTGACCCGAGTTGATCCAACCCTTAGCCAACTTTGACCCAACCATTAGCAAACCAAAAAAAAAAAAAAAAAATCTTTTTTTAAATGAGTTATTAGTGTATACTATGCTTACATGTAGTCTTATATTCTCTATTTTACAACGAAGACAAATTGATTACCGTACCTTAATTTTACACAAGTCATTGAGCTAATGGGGTGTTTATAGTTGAAGAAGTGTTTTTAATATTAGATATATTTTAATGACTATTAACCACCCAAGTCCATCTTTTTAGGGATATTGATCAAAGTTTCTGTGAATATTGGTAACATTTACTATAAATGTGGATTTTTTCTTAAAAAGTAATATAAATAGAATTCTCATTTTAAGGTTGGCACAACAACGTTAGTATGCCGACTGTCATTTAAAGATTGGCTGGCTACATTGGCTCGATGTAATGGGCATACTGACCATCATCTAAGGTTGGCACAACAACGTTGGCATGCCAACTGTCATGTTAAGATTGGCTGACGCATACCAACCATATTATAAGGTTAGCATAACAACATTGACCCAACGTTGGCCAGATGTTCCCAATCTAGCCATTATTTAAGGTTGGCATGTCAACGTTGGTTTAACATAGGCTTGGCATCGGCTTACCGACTGTGACCATACCGACCATTGTCAACGTTGGGCCAATGTTGTCTTGATATCAAACTTGAATTAATGCTGACGGTTAGTGGCGTAGTGTGGGGGCACAAGCTGTGTCTTGGCAATTTTCCTATGGGATTTTCTAAATTTTGCAATCGATGGGGGGGGGGGGCACTTGCCCCTATGACACTACATCACTGCTGACCGTCATTTTAAGGATGGCTGCTTGACGTTAACATACTGACCATAATGTAAGGTTGGAATAACAACGTTGACCCAATGTTAGGCTGACGTTCCCATTGCAACCATAATTTAACAATGGTCTAACATTGTCTTGGTGTCAGCTTACCGACCGTGACCATGCTGAACATTGTTAATGTTGTCTTGCTATCTTGGGAGTTGCCTATTGTTCCTGAATTGTAGATAATCTCTTTGACAAGGGAGTTCCGTCTGAGGGGGGGGGGGCACTCAACTTTGGAAGTGACGGTGATGTCCGGATAGGTTTTAGAAAAAAGGGGTCTTTCAGTGAGAGCCTAGACACCGAAAAAGTGGGTGGGGTCTTTCATTGGGAAGGTCCCAAAAATGTCTTTCCATGAGACTGGAAATTTGTGATAAATATGACCAAAACAGGAGGTTAATCAGTGAGACTAGGATAAACTTTGGGACATGATTCATGTATATAAAATTATATACAAAATTTTCAAAAATTTATCAAAATTTGAAAAAGTTGCTGGGACAGCATTCAAACTTTGACTTACTTTTGGCGGACACACGTGTGAAAAAAATATTTCAGGGTGAAAACAGTCAAAATTATTGATTACCTGGTACTTTAATGTTTCTAGGGGTAAAATGTCACATATTTTCAGAT
Source organism: Amphiura filiformis (assembly GCF_039555335.1). Taxonomy (NCBI): domain Eukaryota; kingdom Metazoa; phylum Echinodermata; class Ophiuroidea; order Amphilepidida; family Amphiuridae; genus Amphiura; species Amphiura filiformis. The sequence continues at coordinate 23,874,096 of NC_092644.1, forward strand.
TTTGGCACTTAAATCCCCTTATTTTCACTGATTTTGAGAAAAAAATCATTTTTGGTCCAATTGTGGCCGAAAATGGCCGTTTTAGGGTGAGAAAAATGTTCACATGCTAATTTCCTGTGAGTGTATGAACATGAAAACTACTGAGTAGTGCCTAATTGTTTATACTAATTATGTGACAAGGGCACATTTGTGATATTCAAATCATTAAATGGAATAAATCAATTTCTTTATTTTTGTAACAGGGTTAGAAAGTTGGGGGTCAGGGTGACCATTGATTTGAGAAAAATGCAATTTTCGCCTAACTCAATGGTATGAGCTATTGAAATGCTTTTTGTGTCTTTTTGTTCAGTATTTCAATAGTTAAATAGTGGTATAAAACTTGACTCTGTTAAATGTACTGACAAAAATAAATTAGTAATATGTTACTACCCCTAACATTTCGGCGGGTGTGAACAAAATAAAGAAAAAAAAAAAAAAAAATAAGCCCTTCAAAACTGTTGAGGTTTAAAGCTAAACAAAAAAAAAATAATATAAACTTGCTACAGCCAAGACCTCCTCTAGAGCAAGTTTATATTTTATTTGCGACAAGTTTCGCTCAAATTTGAGGACTTCGGGCAGAAATATGCCTGTACAGTGCTATGGGGAAAATTTTCAAGTTGATAATTATGCATTTTTTTATGTCAGATTCAGTTTCTACACAAAATTTCACCCTAGAAAATGTTCCTTTAAGAAGGATATCTTTCACTTCAAGTTCCCACCATTCTGATCACCAAACGTAAGTCAAAAGCTTGAACGCTGTCCTAGATCAGCGACAATTTCATTCATGTTATGTTTGTGTTTGTTCTTGTTAAATGTGACATGGTTACCTGCAGGCCATTGTGTTGTTTTTTTTTTCGTTATATGTCACGATTGCAGACTACCACAGAGTTACCTATTGTTCTTGAATTGTAGGTAATCTCTTCGACAAGGGAGTTCTGGGGTCAGTCGGACTAGAGCTGGAACTGGACCTTGCACCCAACATAGATATACACGAATTGAGACTAAATGAGACGAATTGAGACTAAATGAGACGAATTGAGACTAAATGAGACGAATTTAAACGAATTGACACGAATTGAAGTGAAACGAAATCGAAGCGCATTGAATTGAAATGAAACATGAGTTGAACTGAATTGATAATGAACATGGCGAATGGAACTACCCAATTTATTCCATTACAATGTAAGTACATGTAATTTTAAATTACAATGATGTACCAAAGCATCATCTCAGGTAGGCAAACAAATAGACAAATAATTAGCAAAGCACAGTCAATCATAGGTCTACCATGTATAGCCAAAATACCCAAGTAAGGCCTCGTAAATATTTATTATTAACATATTGATAATTTGAATTTCGTAATTTTTACATGGGACAGTTACCAAACACATAATGAATATGGAAAATTAAACGTAAACTAGCTTTTTGATTGCATAACAATAATATTTAAGTAGATTTTAATTACAGTATGATATAGCCAAGTCAAGGATAGTAAAATAGCTAAAGATGATTAAGCATAGGCCTACCCAAGCAATCTCGTAATTCTTACATTCATGAAACATTAACCAAAAACCTAATAATCAACATGGACAATGGAACAATATAAGTACATGTAAATATTAATAACAATGATATACCAAAGCGTCGCCAAAGAATCAGGTTGGCCTAAACAAATTCAAGGAAAGGAAAACGATATATATAGCAAAGCACAGTCAGTCATAGGACTATCCATACATAGCTAAAAATACGCAAGTGAAGCCCCGTTATGAGTAACATTGATCATTTGACTCTCGTAATTCTTACATGGGATAGTTACCAAAAACCTAATGAATATAGATAATTAAACGTAAACTAGTTTTTTAGGATACTAAATCGAAGATGATCAAGTATGCGTACCCAAACAATACACAATAACCCCGTTAATATACATTATTATAATTCTAATGCATCTTGTGATTCTTTCATGCTTACACCAATGGATATGGATTATTAGTCATGTAATACCAGATTTAATTAACTAAAATGCGTAGTTATATTTTCTGTACAAATTTATTGTTTATTATCAGATGTACATCATGATGTGTTTTCAAATATTAATTGTATCTCATGTATTTGATCTAATTTGTTGTACCAGCATTTAAAAAAAATAAATTCTCATCCAGAACGTCTCTTTTGCCTCTTGTGAGATTATCTTAAGTGTGAGTAGGCTACATCGTGATACAGGGAAAACAACGTCTCTAAGTTTATTAAAGTTGCGGGGGAAGAATCCGTTGTTTCAAATCAATACGGCATGATAGAAAACAATCCATGCACATGCTCGTTTTGTAACAAGTCAATCGGGACTTTGATAAATACAAATGGCGTTATTGAAGAATTCAAGCACCCTGGAAGTAGATGTGATTAGCAACACGAATAACATTAGGATTCGTAACGTACTATCTGCTACTATGTATTATACATGTGTTTCGCTTGACAAAGTTGACCCTAGATTGAAAATATCGGCCGAGTTCTTTTGCAGTGCACCAAATTCGATTATACTCAATTATCATTGATTCAGAGTTTATGCAACAACATTTCACATCTGCAGAAAGGTAAAAGTCATTATCGCCGTTCATATTTCAAGAATTGCTTACTAATTTACCGAACGCATGTAAATAAGGCACATGGCATAAATTAGTTAATTGAGATATTTACAGTTTCATAATTATAAAGCAGTAAGTGTGGATTAAAATGATACCTTTGGGATATGTAGTTACAAAGTTATTATCAGTCAAAGGTCATGGAACTTGAATACAAAATACAGAGAAACAAGCCTTTAAAGTTGCAGCATATGTAGAAAAAAAGACATTCTCTGTTTTGAACATGTTAACGTGGATTTCAGAAGATAAAATATGGTTTGAAAGAGATATCAAGGTATTTTCGGCCAAAAAAAAAATGAATTTTTGAACACCTTAATGACGATTTATAGAAGTACAGTAAATTTTTCATTTGCCAACATCAGCCTCAACCACTGGCGTTGAGACACACAGTATCTTCGACTGGAATAACAATGTTAAACTTTTTCTTAAAAAAAAAAGATCAATGAACATAATTATTATAGAATTTACGTTCTGTATTGGGGGTTAAAACCGAATTTGAAATGTGACTTTGAGAATAAACCAAAACTCAGGCCTAATTATGAAACAAATGCAAGTACAACAATAATGTGAACAACACGGTTCTATTTATTGTCTATGGGGTCTGTAGATTGGTTCCGTATGATATAAAACAACGTTTAATAAGCGTACAACCGACCCTGGGTAATGCTAAAATCTACATTCGTACTTGACAACAAATTTGAATATCTAGCGTTCTGTCTAAAACTAGTGTTCTGTTGAAAGATAAAAGTGACAATTAACGGTTAGACCTTTTCTTTAGTCTTGACTCTTCGTGCAGTCCCGTTAAAGTAATTACTTCAAAAACCAAAGGTAGCTCAAAGTATATGTTGGACATTTTAAGTAGTTTCATCATAAAGTACTCCGATATATTTCATTCAAAGAATTATCTTTTGTACATCAGTTAACATATTAATCCGTAGTTAAGTGTTATAAATAGTTTATAGTTATAGTTTTTATAGTGTTCTATATTATTATTAATAAACTTGTTTGTTTAAAAGTTACATTTGTTACAATTAATTGCTGTATTCTTGTAGTTATAATTTGCTACTTTTACGTATTTTAATAGATATCGTTAATATTTTGGCCGTTATATTGTATTAAACGTTTCATTGTTCGCGTTTATTAAACTTATACCAATAGCTTAATCCATTTATTACTGTTTATTCAATTACATTATTTTTGAAAATGCCTAGACGTTCTGCAAAAGCACGTGCCAGATTGGCATTTCTCAAGAACTTACAGGACAATAATCATGATAATCCAGATAGTAAAATCGAATGTAGCGAATCTGTGAGCTTAATTGACAAAAAGCCGGATATGAATAGGCCTACAGGTGGATTAACATATGCAAACAGAATTTTGGCAAATTTTCATCAAGGAGATGTCCAATTCAGCGAAGAATCACGAGCTTTACAATGTTCATGTAATGCATTAGTAATGTTATGCTATATACCGATTATTTCCCACAAATTGGCATCCGATGATTTAGACCAAATTTTGATATATGGCGACGAATTGTACAAGATAACATCTCGGGAACTAAATGCTAATGGCCAACTCGATCGTAGCAAGTATCTAAATAGTGAACAATTGCCGACGACTTGTACTTTTGGCAATTCATCTTTCCTGATTCGATATTTGATTCAAAGATATGGAAGATTAGACGCTACTACAGACAGCGCATTAGGACCACTTGATGTTGAATTACAGGATGCATTTCGTGTATCAAATTTTAACATTTTGATATTTGAACCTTATATGATGGCAATATATAAGGACATTACATCAGGACAATATGTCTTTTTGATTCTCATTCTCGAGATGAATTCGGTTTTCCAACATCAGAAGGAACTGCAGTTGCATTGTATTTTGAAAACTTTGAAAACCTTTACAACTTCCTGCTTCTCTTGTCTGAGGATTTGAATCTAAGATACAAAACCTTTGTCATTCAACCACTATCCATTGAAGTCGATACACATATATCTGCGAGTGATACAGACATTAGGTCTACCAAGACTGTTAATAAACCAGGATGTTCGGCATGGACTGAAGAAAATATGACACCGTTTAAAAGTAGCCAAGATGGTTGCAGTTTACCAAAACCAAGAAAAAAACTAACGAAACAACAAAAATGGTTCCAAAATAAACCAATAGAAGAACAAAATGAAATTCGCGCACAAAAAAGGAAAAGATCAAAGGAGCAGTACTCATCACCAGAATACGCAGAAAGAAAACGACAAAAAGCACGACTTCAGTATGAAGACCCTGAAAAGGCTGACATAAAACGACAAAAATCACGACTTCAGTCTCGACTTCAGTATGAAGACCCTGAAAAGGCCGACATAAAACGACAACAAGCACGACTTCAGTCTCGACTTCAGTATGAAGACCCTGAAAAGGCCGACATAAAACGACAACAAGCACGACTTCAGTCTCGACTTCAGTATGAAGACCCTGAAAAGGCCGACATAAAACGACAACAAGCACGACTTCAGTATGAAGACCCTGTAAAGGCTGACAGAAAACGACAACAAGCACGAAATCAGTCTCGACTTCAGTATAAAGACCCTGAAAAGGCCGACATAAAACGACAACATGTTCAGTCTAATAGATTAAAGAAATCATCAGATATCGATACTGTTATTGCGAATTTCAAAAAATCGTGCAAAGAAGACCAACAACTAATATACATATGCCAAATATGCCAGCGAATCCTTTTCAAACAGGTTAGAGCATTATATCGAGACAAATATAATGAGCGCATCCTACTCAAGAGTATACCAGCAAATATTGCAATTGCAGAATTTGCTCTTACTTCAGATAATGATAACCAAAATAAATGGATCTGTGAAGCATGTCATAGAAATATGTTATCAAATTCTGTTCCTAGATTAGCAACAGTAAATAAGCTTAGCTTACATGAGCAGCCACCTGAACTATCTCCGTTAAATATGCTGGAAAGACATCTCATTTCGCCTGCCATACTATTCATGAAGATGATTTCACTTATAAAGGGTGCTCAAAAAGGAATCAATGGACAGGTTGTATGCGTCAAAGCTAATGTCGATAATACTGCTCGATGTTTACCAAGACTGCCAACAGAACAAAGTCTAATCAGAGTGAAACTAAAAAAGAAATTAGAGTACAAAGGACATCACATGTGTCAGGACATAAATCCAACAAAAGTAAGGCAAGCGCTTGTCTGGTTAAAACAAAACAATCCAGAGTATGAAAGTATTGATATAAATTTCGACGAGTTTGACACTATGTTAGACGATCAGTTACTTCGCAATGAAGAACATCAGGCACAAAACGATGCGTTGGAAGAAACAATGTCGGAATCAAGTCACCACACTAATGCTTCAGATGAACTTTTCCATGATACCTCGAAGAACGATGATAAGTCATTCATGCAAAGTACCGACTATGACGGAAGTTCTAGTCAATGTTACGATGACCACGTTAATGAGAACAGAGATCATGACTTCCATGATGATGATCTGGCCATTAGATTAACCTATGCAAACAGAATTTTCGCAAATTTTCATCAAGGAGATGTCCAATTCAGCGAAGAATCAAGAGCTGTACAATGTTCGTGTAATGCATTAGTAATGTTATGCTATATACCGAGTATTTCCCACAAATTGACATCCTATGATTTAGACCAAATTCTGATATATGGTGATGAATTGTACAAGACAACATCTCAGGAACTAAATGCAAATGGCCAACTCGATCGTAGCAAGTATCTAGATAGTGAACAATTGCCGACGACTTGTACCTTTGGCAATTCATCTTTCCCGATTCGATATCTGATTCAAAGATGTGGAAGATTAGACGCTACTCCAGACAGTGCGTTAAGACCACTTAATGTTGAATTACAGGACGCATTCCATGTATCAAATTTTAACATTTTGATATTTGAACCTTACATGATGGCGATTTATAAGGACATTACATCAGGACAATATGTATTTTTTGATTCTCATTCTCGAGATGAATTCGGTTTTCCAACATCAGAAGGAACTGCAGTTGCATTGTATTTTGAGAACTTTGAAAACCTTCACGACTATCTGCTTCTCTTGTCTGAGGAATTGCATCTAAGATACAAAACGTTTGTCATTCAACCACTAGCCATAGAAGTCGATACATATATATCTGTGAGTGAAACAACAAACATTAGGTCTACCGATGTCAACCAAAATGAATCAGAATGTTCCAGTCATCTGGCCAGTGACAATATGAGTAATGTTGAACACAAAGATGATATTGCTGATTATGCAAATAAAGATAGCCAAGCTACTAAAGACAATTCTGATATAGATCCTATGATGATAGATGAACCTTCCGAACACAACCCTCCAGATGCATCACAAAATAATGTACAAGCGGAAACTGACGATGTTACAAATACCTCAGCACCACTTTTTTCGTTTCTACATCCAGTAGATTTTGCTCAATATGTTGCAGACAAACATGATGAATCAATAATGTGTCTTGCTCCTGGCGAAGGAAATATACCTGAAAAGGTTTTGGAAATGGAATCAATGAGTTTTCCAACTGAATTTCCTGATGGCAAAAACACCTACATGGAAAAGAGAGAAAAAGATATCACCTTCACGATACTTTAATGCTCGCTTATTTTCAATGGACAACAGATTTGTCAGAATCCGGAATACATATTTTTTGCTTTGTATGCAACAGAGGTTCACCAAATTCACTCCGGTATTTCTATCGCAATTAGAGTAGGTAACACTAAGACAGCAGGAGGTAGAAAGATAACTGCATCTATGTTGCGAGACAAGGAACAAGTAAAAAACCTAATCAAAAGGGACGAAGGATATAGATTCCTGACACAAATAAGAGGAACACCTGCTTATTGGGAAAGATCAAAGCGAGATCTGTTTGCAATGATACGTCAATTAGGAATTCCAACATTTTTCATGTCATTTAGTGCTGCAGATAGACGCTGGATCGAAATAACCAATGGTATCCTAATATCACAAGGCAAACCACCAATGACTGAAGAGCAACATAAGAACATGACATGGGAAGATCACTGTACTATCATCATGTCTAATCCTGCAGCAGCAGCCAGAATGTTTGAACGAAGAGTGCACACTTTAATTAAAGATGTAATGTGCTCATCAGCTAACCCAATTGGTAAAGTTGAGGACTATTACTACAGGACAGAGTTCCAACAAAGAGGTTGGCCACACATTCACATGATGGTATGGGTTAAAGATGCACCGAAGTTTGATGAAGATTCTGATGAAGATATTACAGAATTTGTTGACAAGTATATATCTTGTGAACTGCCCCCTGCGACTGATGAAGAATTACATGAACTAGTGACCAATGTGCAACTACACAGTAAAAGTCATTCGAAATCATGTCGGAAAACTGGAAAAGTATGTCGGTTTAATTTTCCAAAACCACCATCCAACAGAACATTTATCTCCAGACCAGTTGAAGGGATAGAAGGAAATGAAGAAGATCTCGAATATCAAGAAGCTCTTGAACATAGAAAAGAAGATGAGACAAAGGCAAAGGAAACTTTAAAGAAGATTTGGGAACTTGTCGAAGGTAACACTGACGCAGATTTTGAACAAATACTCCATACCGCACAAGTTACTTAATCTGAATTTGAAGAGTACTTAGCATTGGTTACAAGAAAAAACACAATAAACCTGAAACGACGTATCCAAGATCAATGGATCAACAATTACAACCCACACTTGATTCGATGCTGGAATGGAAATATGGACATACAGTTTGTGTTAGATCCATTTGGTGCCGCCATGTACATGCTTTCCTACATTACCAAATCTGAAAGAGAAATGGGTGATTTGTTAAGAAATGCACAGAGAGAAGCAAGGGAATTAGGAAATGATGATGCTGTTTCGCAATTGAGAAAACTTGGTAGTGTTTATTTGCAACATAGAGAAATCAGTGTCATGGGCGCCATCTACCTAATCTGTAGCATGCCTCTACGAAATAGTACCAGAAAGGTCATCTTTGTTCAAACTGATTTGGACGGGCACAAAATATCATTGCCATTGAAAGAGGTACAAGCAAACGCAGGAAATCTGAACAAGTTTGGAAAACATCCCAAATTGAAAAGTATATAGGTAGACCAAAAACCTCAAAGTATAATAACATGTGCATGGCTAAATTTTTTTCCAGTCATTATCAAGTATCAGGCAAATCAGATAATATCAATGCCAGTCCAGATGAATTAATAGATGATGAAACAGACAATGAAGAAGATAACGAAACAGATGTTGGAGATATTGAGCAAACTGAACCCGAGAATGAACAAGATGTACGTGATGACGAAACAAACAATGAAGCAGATAACGAAACAGATGTTGAGCAAACTGAATCAGAGAATGAACAAGATGTAGGTGATGAAGCAAGTAATGAGAAACAAGCGAAATCTTGCCAACGAAATAAACCAATTGAACTGCAAAATTGTTCCATCAAGATGAAAGAACGTACAAGAGGAAAGCCAGCTGTTATTCGTTACCCAAGAGTATCAGTTAAGAAAGACAGTGAGCGTTATCATATGAACATGCTACGCTTATATTTGCCACACAGAAATGAACAAATCAAGCCAAATGCCTTTACCAAATATGAAGATTATCATATGAAGGGTAATGTGAATATCAATGGCGATAGAGCACGAGTCAAAGATATAGTTAAAGAAAACATGAAAGAGTTTGAACCAGCAACTGATCAACTAGATGAAGCATGGGATGCGATTCAACATGTTGCAGACCTTCAAGATGCATGGGCAGCAATTAATCCACAAGGTGAACAACAACGTCTGGATGACAAATTAGACCGCAATTTAGTTCAAGATTCAGATGATGAATTTGCCGAAATTGAAATTCCTGAACTGCAGTCACGACAAAATATACATCAGGAGATCAACCTAGATGTGCGATTGAAACATGCGATCCTGAAATAACCGAAGAACAAGCACAACGCATGATGCGCCAACTGAACGAAAAGCAACGTCAGGTATTTAATCATGTTACAAAATGGTGTGACGATAAAGCAAGAGATCAGAGTGTCGACCCATTTCAAATGTTTGTTACTGGAGGTGCAGGAACCGGAAAGTCGCATGTTATCAAATGCATTCAGTACTATGCAAAAAAAGTATTTGCAGGCATGACAGAATCCGCCGAAGATATGACAGTCTTGTCACTTGCTCACCTTGGAACAGCTGCATTCAATATTTGTGGTCAAACAATCTGCTCCGGATTAAAAATTAATCCTAAATCTCAAAAAGATTACAAACCACTTGGTGAAGAATCACTAAACACTTTACGAGTCAAATATCGGCATTTGCAATTAGTAATTATAGACGAAATTTCAATGGTTAGTACAACTCAGCTGACATATATATTCGGACGGTTGCAGCAGATTAAAGGAACATATACTGACTTTGGCAATGTGTCAATCCTAGCAGTAGGAGATTTCTATCAATTGCCACCAATTAGCCCACCTACACCATTATGCTTTCCACACGACGAAATTTTGAAAGATATATGGAACCCACTCTTTCAAATAGTTGAGCTCAAAGAAATCATGCGCCAAAAAAGATGATGCTATCTTTGCTCAAATGCTTAATCGGCTACGTGAACGGAAAAAGAAGCAACCACTGCAAAAGACAGACAAAGAATTACTCGAATCACGAAGAGTTGAGGAAAATAATCTAACAGCGCCTCCTGATGCATTGCATTTGTTTTACCTTAACAAAGATGTCGATAGCCACAATGAAAGAAAACTTGCGTCACTGAACACTGAAATGTTCACCATTAAAGCTAATGACGTTGACCAAAGAGGTGGACGAATTATCCAAGTGCATGAAACGCCACATAGAACAACACGTGCAGATGATACTTCTTTAGCATCTTACCTGAACTTAGCAGTAGATGCTCGAGTTATGCTCATAGCAAATGTAGATGTTTCAGATGGACTATGTAACGGAGTTCCTGGCATAGTGAAAGGCATCGAGTTCTGCAATTCTCAAAATATGCCAATTGTTGTATATGTCAAATTTGACAGTGATCGAGTTGGAGCAAAAACACGAACTACCCAGTTTATTCCACCACACTATACAGGATGTGTACCAATAAAGCCACGTAAAGAATCGTTCCAGGTCCGAGGTAGAACATTCACTACGACAAGAGAACAGATACCATTGAAACTTGCATGGGCTGTTACTGTTCATAAAGTGCAGGGCCAAACGACAGATCAGGCAGTGATTTCTATGAAAGGTCTAAGAAAATCGATGGCTTACGTGGCACTCAGTCGAGTCACTCATCTTGAAGGAATGTATTTGATGGATTATGATGAATCCGCATCTTTTGTAATGAAGATATCGAAGCAAACGTCGCCAAAATGCCTACATGTGATCTTTCCAAAGCAAACCCTTTGACAGAAATCGACCACAACACAAATTTTGTAATCATTCATCACAACATACAGAGTTTACATCGACACATAGATGATCTCAAAAAGAACCCAGAAATAAGAAAGGCCCATGTGATATGTTTGTCTGAAACATGGCTTACCGACGACAGTAACCTCGACTCTGTTTCAATTGAAGGATACACATTGGAAGTAGTTAACTCTGGAAATGGTAGAGGTGTCGCTATGTATATTCAGAACGGCATCCGTTATACAGTAGTACCACTTTTCAGTAATGAATGTGATATACTTGCCATAAGAACAAGTGGAAAAACAAACTTACTGGTTGCGACAATATACAAGCCTATGGCAACAAGTACAAGCACGTTTAGCACAGAAATGAACAATATCACAGCCCAAATGGAAGTACTAGATACAGATTACAAAGTCCTCGTCGGAGATTTCAATCGCAACTTGTTCAAAGAAACCATTTTACCCGCTTTCAGACAATACCATCAGGTTATCTCCAATTCTACCACCGCTAAAGGAACTCTGCTAGATCACATTTATGTCAAGCCCAAGCCCAAGCAATACCAAGCATCTGTAATGACAACATATTACAGCTACCATCAGCCAACATTTATTGCCATAACGTATTAGCAATTCTTTTCAGTTAAACCATTTAGATTTACAAACGAAGACGATTCCCTTGTACTGAAACAAAACAATAAAGGTAAAATGTCTGATTATATGCAAAAGCAAGTTTAAGAGCATGATAACTGTTAACTTATGTCAAAATATAAACCATGCACTTGGTAATGTTTTTTAAAAAGAATTGAGCTCAGTGAAACATCTTTATGTTAATCCAAGTATTTTGTTATACGCAATAATTGTGACATGGCAGATGTTAATTAATATCTATATAACATTGTTTGATTGTACAATGATCTATGAATGTTTTATTAATCGGATTATTTAAATATTGTGTTTTTCCTGCATATTTTATACTCGTCTTCAACAGTTTCAATACCTCATTTATCAAAAATAACATACATTAATCATGTCAATCAATTACCGAATTTCATCATACTATAACTTATATAATATAACGAACATCGTCATTCCATTGAACTACTTTTCAACATGTTCATATTCAAAGTGTAAAAAAATGCATTTTCATAATTTGTTAATGGTTCAAAGAATTGGTACACATGCCTCTATCTTAGTATTACTTTTAGAAAATGCAACGTACAATAAAAATTATAAGCCTGCGTATTTCTGTGACATAACCTCGATAATTATATTGTAATTCTGTTTATGTTTTCACATTGTCCGGCCTATTATACATGACATCATTATATCATCAAATAATATTGTAGTCGCTTTTTATTCACTTTTTTGTAAATTATATATGTATTCCTTCACTTTGTGCAATATCAATAAAATATTGTGTTTATATTTTAATAATGTATTAATGTCACTCTGTATAGCCTACTTAAAATAATTTGTCATGAATCATAATAAATTATTTGCAATTATTGTATATAATATATGTATATAATTGAGTCTTAGTTAAGACTCGTATGCCCAGGGTAGGGCAATTTGTGCGTAAGTTAGAATGGGGCAACTTTGTCTTCTCTGCAGACAAAGTACACTGTTGTGGACCCTTTCTATCTACAACAAAAATTGCACTAGTCAGAAACGAGTCTTAGTCTCCTACTTTGTCTTCTCTTGATTTGACAAAGTACAGTCTTGCGGGTCCTGGGCACTGAGGACGAATCCGCAAATCTCTTGCTCCTTCAAATTGTTTAGGAATATCATCATTTGCATAGCTGAACCACGTGGCTTCACCAGAGTTGTGTTCGACAAAACACGAATATCTATGTCTGTGACCCTACTTACCTCCTTTCCCTGCCCACAAACGCAAATTTGGTAACCACCATGCCCCTTCTGCCACAAATAACATGGCAAAGTGATGCCACGTGCACACATACATTTACATTAGCCAATGTATATGGGATTTTCATATATTTTGGGGTCAAAGGTCATTAAGGGGTCACAACACGGCTGTGTTCGTGGTCTTAGACCACAGCTAAGTCTAGTTCTTTCTTCTTCTTTCTGCCGACCACTACATTTGCTCTAGCACTTACATGCTTACGCCGATTTTGACCTAACTTGGTCACAACCATCATTGACCATGCCCCTACATGTCATATGAAACTCGTGGGGTCAAAGGTCACGCAGGGGTCATAGGGGTCAAAAACGTGATTTCAACTCAAAATGCTTCTTCTCCTACAGATTACGTATGACGGTGACCCCACTTGCACACATGCATTACTATTACCCAGTGTCTATGGGGTCCTCACAGATTTGGGGTCAAAGGTCATTAAGGGGTCACTTCCGGTATAAAACGAAAAACCTTCAAAAATTTTTATTTGCTAACAAAAACATAGGACAGTAACGGTATGTTCACACATAAATTGTAATTACCCTGTGTATATGTGGTATTTTTGTATTTAGGGTCAAAGGTCATTAAGGGGCCACTTCCGGTACAAAACGAAATACCTTTAAAATGCTTCTTCTCCCACAAATTACGTAGGACAGTAACACCACTTGCATACATGCATTGTTATTATCCAGTGTCTATGGGGTCCTCACAGATTTGGGGTCAAAGGTCATTAAGGGGTCACTTCCGGTATAAAACGAAAAACCGTCAAAAATTTTTATTTGCTAAGAAAAACATAGGACAGTAACGGTATGTTCACACATGAATTGTGGATACCCAATTCATATGTGGTATTTTTTTATTTGGGGTCAAACGTCATTAAGGGGTCACTTCCGGTATAAAACGAAAAACCGTCAAAATTTTTTATTTGCTAAGAAAAACATAGGACAGTAACGGTATATTCACACATGAATTGTGGGTACTCAATTCATATGTGGTATTTTTTATTTGGGGTCAAATGTCATTAAGGGGTCACTTCCGGTCTGAGACGAAAAACCTTCAAAATGCCCTTCTGCCACAAGTAACATAGCAAAGTGGTGCCACATGCACCCATGCATTGACATTAGCCAATGTCTATGGCCGTTTTCATATATTTTGGGGTCAAAGGTTATTAGGGGTAACAACACGGCTGTGTTCGTGGGTTAGACCACAGCTTAGTCTAGTTCTTCTTCTTCTTCTTCTTCTTCTGTCAACATTTAACATAATTTGCTCTAGCTCCTTTATTATTTTACCGATTATGACCAAACTTGGGCACAAGCTCCACTACCCCAGCCTTTACATTTGACATGACCCATTTGGGGTCAAGCGTCACGCATGAGTAATTTTGGCTAAAAATGTGATTTTTACCAAAAATGCTTCTTCTCCTACAGATTACATGGTACAGTAATGAGATTTATACATTGACCTTGGCTATAGCCGGGGCCTATGGGGTCCTCACAGATTTGGGGTCAAAGGTCATTAAGGTGGTATTTCCGGCACATAACCAAATACCTTCAAAATGCTTCTTTTCCTACAGATTCTATGGTACAGAGATGCGACTGACACATATGCATTGACATTAGTTGGTGTCTATGGGGTCCTCACAGATTTTGAGTTCAAGGTCATACAGGGGACAAAAATGGTTGATTACTGAAAATCACTTTAAAATTCAATATTTTCTGCATATTACGTGCTGTGATCATCCGAATAATGCCAAAAGGGCTCTAGCATTATGTTCATATACGACTGTAATCAGATTTGGCTTATACATGGAGGAGGGGTCTGTTTTGGGGTCAAAAGGGGTAAAATTCTAAAGTTTGTCCGATTGAAATGAAATTTAGTATATGTGATCTTGATATGATTCAAAATATATTGGAGGTCATGTCAAGGTCAGCAGAGGTCAACCAAAGGTCAAAAGGGGTCAAGTTCTAAAGTTTGTCCAATTTAAATGAAAATTAGTGTATGTGATCTTGATATGTTTCAAAATATAATGGATGTCATTTCAAGGTCACCAGAGGTCAACCCAAGGGCAAAAGGGGTCAAATTGCAAAGTTTGTTCAATTTGCATGGAAATTAGTATACGTTATGTGGATATGATGCAAAATATGTGGTGAAGGTCATTTCCAGGTCATCAGAGGTCATTTCAAGGTCACGGCTAGACTTCGCAGCCTTACTAAGGATGCAATATATCTAGTTTTGTTTTGTTTTTTTAATATTATTTTTTTATTATTATTATTTTGCTTGCTATCTTCTGAAGATAGCAATTTTGGTCAGCTTCGTCATTTTAACATTTCTATTTTAGCTTTGCATTCGGCCTACTGCCGATTTTTATACTAACAGAAAATGTGACGAGACATGCCATAATTTGCTCGATTCTGGTGCCGGTGTCTATAGAGCTCCTGCATTGATTTACATGGGTAATGTTAAAATTGAAATATCTCAAGAACCGAATACCGTATGACGCTGAAACAAACTTTGAAATAAAGCTTTTACATTTCTCTATCTGTTTTATGTCATTTTTGTTTTTTTAATATTATTTTTTTATTATTATTTTTTGCTTGCTATCTTCTGAAGATAGCAATTTTGGTCAGCTTCGTCATTTTAACATTTCTTTTTAGTCTAGCCGAGCGGCGGCTAGACTCCTGTTTCTGGGCGATTTCTTTCTTCTTCTTCTTCTTCTTAGTCTAGCCGAGCGGCGGCTAGACTCCTGTTTCCAGTAGTTTCTTTCTTCTTCTTCTTCTTCTTCTTCTTCTTCTTCTTCTTCTTCTTCTTCTTCTTCTTCTTCTTCTTCTTCTTCTTCTTCTTCTTCTTCTTCTTCTTCTTCTTCTTCTTCTTCTTCTTCTTCTTCTTCTTCTTCTTCTTCTTCTTCTTCTTCTTCTTCTTCTTCTTCTTTCTGTCAACATTTAACATAATTTGCTCTAGCTCCTTTATTATTTGACCGATTATGACCAAACTTGGGCACAAGCTCCACTACCCCAGCCTTTACATTTGACATGACCCATTTGGGGTCAAACGTCATGCATGAGTAATTTTGGCTAAAATGTGATTTTTACCAAAAATGCTTCTTCTCCTACAGATTACGTGGTACAGTAATGAGATTTATACATTGACCTTGGCTATAGCCGGGGCCTATGGGGTCCTCACAGATTTGGGGTCAAAGGTCATTAAGGTGGTATTTCCGGCACATAACCATTCTTTTCCTACAGATTCTATGGTACAGAGATGCGACTGACACATATGCATTGACATTAGTTGGTGTCTATGGGGTCCTCACAGATTTTGAGTTCAAGGTCATACAGGGGACAAAAATGGTTGATTACTGAAAATCACTTTAAAATTCAATATTTTCTGCATATTACGTGCTGTGATCATCCGAATAATGCCAAAAGGGCTCTAGCATTATGTTCATATACGATTGTAATCAGATTTGGCTTAAACATGGAGGAGGGGTCTGTTTTGGGGTCAAAAGGGGTAAAATTCTAAAATTTGTCCGATTGAAATGAAAATTAGTATATGTGATCTTGATATGATTCAAAATATATTGGAGGTCATTTCAAGGTCACCAGAGGTCAACCAAAGGTCAAAAGGGGTCAAGTTCTAAAGTTTGTCCAATTTAAATGAAAATTAGTGTATGTGATCTTGATATGATTCAAAATATAATGTATGTCATTTCAAGGTCACCAGAGGTCAACCAAAAGTCAAAAGGGGTCAAATTGCAAAGTTTGTTCAATTTGAATGGAAATTAGTATACGTTATGTGGATATGATGCAAAATATGTGGTGAAGGTCATTTCCAGGTCATCAGAGGTCATTTCAAGGTCACGGCTAGACTTCGCAGCCTTACTAAGGATGCAATATATCTAGTTCTTTCTTCTTGCACAGCCGCCATCGGCGCTGTGCATTGTTTTTACCGCGTTCTTCTTCTTCTGTCAACATTTTGCAGACCCCCCCTCTTGAAATTTACAAATTGCTCTAGCTCCGGCATACTTTCATGGATTTCAACCAAACTTAAACACACTCATCACTGGCACTTGCTACAAATGTCACATGATCAATTTCCGGTCAAAGATCATCCACTTCCGGTCAATGACCAAAAACGTGATTTTCACTAAAAATGCTTCTTCTTCCACATATTACATAGCATCGTGACGTCACTTACACACATGCATCATCTATGGCCAATGTCCAAAAGTTATACCACAGAATTGGGATCAAAGGTCATTAAGGGTCACTTCCGGTCAAAAACCCAAAAATTTGTAAAAAATATAAAAAAAATCACTGTCTTTACAAATTACATAGCAGAGAGTCGCCATTAGCACACATGCATTGCTACTATCCAGGGTCTTTAGGATGCCTACAGTTTTGGGGTCAAAGGTCATTAAGGGGTTACTTCCGGTCAAAAACCAAAATTATCAAAAAAAAAAAAAAAAAATTTTATCTCAAAATGTAAACAGACCAGAGCAATATAACCATCATACATGAATTGGTATTACCTGATGTATGCACGGTATTTTTATTTTGGGGGTCAAAGGTCATTAAGGGTTCACTTCCTGTTTTTAGTTAAATAACTTTGAGAATTTTTATCTCAACAACTAAACATAGTAGAATTTTTTAATAAAAATCAGAACAATGCATTTTGTCGTTGTACATAAGGTTTTTTTTTCATTGAGGTCAAAGGTCATTAAAGGGGTCAAAAGGTCAATCATAAATTTAAAAAAAATCAAAATCCATTTATAAATTCCGATTAAGCTGGAATTCACCAGGAATATTCCTTATGACATCCTGAGCAGTATGTAATATTTTGCGGGGTCAAAGGTTATTAAGGGATCACTTACGGTTATCAACAAAACCGCCTGGTGGCTGTGCTCGCGGTCGCAGGTGACCGCAACCGATCGTATATCTTGTTGCACAGCCGCTATCAGCGCTGTGCATTCTTTTTACCGCGTTCTTCTTCTTCTGGTTTCTTCTGTCAACATCATAATCAGCCATCGTAGCCACATGCTTTCAGGCATGATGACCATACTTAGTCAGTAGAACCGTTTGGTGGTGCCACAGATGTCACATGATCAACTTCCGGTCAAATGTCATCCACTTCCGGTCAATGGCCAAAACTTGGATTTTCACTAAAAATGCTACTCCTCCCACATATTACATAGCACCGTGACGTCACGTACACACATGCATCATCTATAGCCAGTGTCTAAAAGTTGTTCACAGAATTGGGATCAAAGGTCATTAAGGGGTCACTTCCGGTAAAAGTCTGAAAAATTTGTAAAAATATTCAAAAATCACTGTCTTTACAAATTACATAGCAGAGAGTCGCCATTAGCACACATGCATCGCTACTAGCTAGGGTCTTTAGGATGCCTACAGTTTTGGGGTCAAAGGTCATTAAGGGGTTACTTCCGGTCAAAAACCCAAAATTATCAAAAAAAATTAAAAAAATTTTATCTCAAAATGTAAACAGACCAGAGTAATATAATCATCATACATGAATCAGTGTTACCTGATGTATGCATAGTATTTTTATGTTGGGGGTCAAAGGTCATTAAGGGGTCACTTCCTGTTTTTAGCTAAATAACTTCAAGAATTTTTATCACAACAACTAAACATAGTAGAATTTTTAAATTAAAATTGGAACAATGCATTTTGTCGGTGTACATAAGGGTTTTTTTTTTTCATTGAGGTCAAAGGTCATTAAAGGGGTCAAAAGATCAATGAAAATTTAAAAAAAAAATCAAAATCCATGTATAAGTTCCGATTAAGCTGAAATTCACCAGGAATATTCCTTATGACATCCTAAGCACTATGTAATATTTTTGCGGGGTCAAAGGTAATTAAGGGATCACTTCCGGTTCTCACGGATTCATTTGTCACTGCTGGCTGTGGATGCTCGCGGTCGCAGGCGAACGCAATCAGATCTCGTTCTTTCTTTCTTTCTTCTTTCTGTCAACCACGTTCGTGCCTATAGCTCA
Organism: Amphiura filiformis; assembly: GCF_039555335.1. Lineage (NCBI taxonomy): Eukaryota > Metazoa > Echinodermata > Ophiuroidea > Amphilepidida > Amphiuridae > Amphiura > Amphiura filiformis. Next base: position 23,893,171 of record NC_092644.1, read on the forward strand.
GTCGTTGGTTGATGGATTGTGACTAAACTTGGTAAGGATAACCACTTACCTTGCCCGCACAGGTCATATGACTTTGACTTGCATCTGACCTTTGACCTGGTCACAGGGGTCAAAATAACATGTCACAAATAACATGTGATGGTGACATGCTTAGGTCATGTGACTTGACTTTGGTCGGTGTCTATAGGGTGTTCACAGATAAGGGGTCAATGGTCATTAAGGGGGTCATTTCCGGTCTGAAAGCTAAAAATATTCAAAAAATCACTGTTTTTACAAATTACATAGCAGAGTAATCCCATTAGCACACATGCATTGCTACCTACCAGGGTCTTTAAGGTGTCTACAGTTTTGGGGTCAAAGGTCATTAAGGGGTCGCTTCCGGTCAAAAACCAAAATCATCAAATATTTTTTTTTTTTTATCTCAAAACGTAGAGTGACATAAACTTCATATATGCATTAGTGTTACCCGATGTATGCACGGTATTTTTATTTTTTTGGTCAAAGGTCATTTAGACGTCATTTCCGGTTTTAAGCTAAATAACTTCATGAATTTTTATCTCCATAACTAAGCATAGTAGATTTTTAAAATTTAAACTGTAACAATGCATTTTCTCGGTGTAGATGAGGTTTTTTTTATATTGGGGTCAAAGGTCATTAAGGGGTCAAAACGTCAAATTTGCCAAAAGATTTTTAAAATTACGGAAAAGTGGCTATATCTCAGCCTATGGAAGACGGATTAAGCCCCTATATGCTACAGTGATGCTCCATTAATGATGGAGGAAGTCTATAATAGCCTCGGCCCAAATGGTCAAAGTTTAAGGTCAAAAAGTTGAAAATCCATTTTCGGGCCGTCTTGTGTGCCATGTCGCGGCATGGCTGGTGGTCTAGTTCTTTCTTTACACAGCCGTGACGTTAGTCACGGCTGTGTCTTTTTTCTTACAGGTTCTTTCTTTCTTTCTTTCTTTCTTCTTTCTTCTTTCTTCTTTCTTCTTTCTTCTGTCAACCATTACATTTGCTCTAGCACTCACATGCTTACATCGATTTTGACCTAACTTCGTCACAATGATCATTGACCTTGCCCCTACATGTCACATGAAACTCGTGGGGTCAAAGGTCATGCTGGGGTCACAGGGGTCAAAAACGTGATTTCAACTCAAAATGCACCTTCTCCTACAAATTACGTAGGACAGTGACGCAACTTGCACACATGCATTGTAATTACCCAGTGTCTATAAGGTGTACACATATTTGGGGTCAAAGGTCATTAAGGGGTCACTTCCGGCATAAAACGGAATACCTTCAAATTTTTTATCAGCTCAGGAAAACATAGGACAGTAACGGTATGTTCACATTTGAATTGCAGTTACCCAATGTACATGTGGTATTTTTTTATTTGGGGTCAAAAGGTCATTAAGGGGTCACTTCCGGTTTAAAACAAAATACCTTTAAAATGCATCTTCTCCCACAAATTACGTAGGACATTGACACCACTTGCACACATGCATTGCTTTTAACCAGTATCAATGTGGTGTACACAGATTTTGGGTCAAAGGTCATTAAGGGGTCACTTCCGGTATAAATCGAAATATCTAAAAAAAATTTTATTAGCTAAGAAAAACATAGGAGAGTGATGATATGTTCACACATGAATTGTGTTTACTCAATGTATATATGGTATTTTTTTATTTGGGGTCAAAGGTCATTAAGGGGTCATTTCCGGTATAAAACGAAATACCTTTAAAATGCATCTTCTCCCACAAATTACGTAGGACAGTGATGCCACTTACACACATGCATTGTTATTAACCAGTGTCTATGTGGTGTACACAGATTTGAGGTCAAAGGTCATTAAGGTGTCACTTCCGGTATAAAACGAAATAACTTCAAAAAACTTTATCAGCCAAGAAAAATATAGCACAGAGACGGTACATTCACTCATGAATTGGTGTTACTCAGTGTATACGTGGTATTTTTTATTTGGGGTAAAAGGTCATTAAGGGGTCACTTCCGGTCTGAGACATAAAAGCCTTCAAAATGCCTCTTCTGCCATAAATAACATGGCAAAGTGATGCCACGTGCACACATACGTTGACATTAGCCAATGTTTATGGGATTTTCATATATTTTGGGGTCAAATGTCATTAAGGGGTCACAAAACGGCTGTGTTCGTGGTCTTAGACCACAGCTAAGTCTAGTTCTTCTTCTGTCAACACTATGATCAGCCATCGTAGCCACATGCTTTCAGGCATGTTGACCATACTTGGTCAGTATAACCGTTTGGTGGTGCCACAGATGTCACATGATCAACTTCCGGTCAAATGTCATCCACTTCCGGTCAATGGCCAAAACTTGGATTTTCACTAAAAATGCTACTCCTCCCACATATTACATAGCACCGTGACGTCACTTACACACATGCATCATCTATAGCCAGTGTCTAAAAGTTATACCACAAAATTGGAATCAAAGGTCATTAAGGGGTCACTTCCGGTAAAGTCTGAAAATTTGTAAAAATATTCAAAAAATCACTGTCTTTACAAATTACATAGCAGAGAGTCGCCATTAGCACACATGCATCGCTATTATCTAGGGTCTTTAGGATGCCTACAGTTTTGGGGTCAAAGGTCATTAAGGGGTTACTTCCGGTCAAAAACCAAAATTATCAAAAAAGTTTAAATTTTTTTATCTCAAAATGTAAACAAACCAGAGTAATATACCCATCATACATGAATTAGTGTTACATGGTGTATGCATGGTATTTTTTATTTTGGGGGTCAAAGGTCATTAAGGGGTAACTTCCTGTTTTAGCTAAATAACTTCAAGAATTTTTATCTCAACAACTAAACATAGTAGAATTTTTTAATTAAAAGTGGAACAATGCATTTTGTCGTTGTATATAAGGTTTTATTTTTATTGAGGTCAAAGGTCATTAAAGGGGTCAAAAGGTCAATCATAAATTTAAAAAAATCATAATCCATGTATAAGTTCCGATAAAGCTGAAAATTCACCAGCAATATTCCTTATGACATCCTAAGCACTATGTAATATTTTTGCGGGGTCAAAGGTAATTAAGGGATCACTTCCGGTTCTCACAGATTCGGAGTCATAACTCATTTGTCACTGCTGGCTGTGCATCCTCGCGGTCGCAGGCGAACGCAATCAGATCTCGTTCTTCTTCTTTCTGTCAACATCATTAAATCAACCATCGTAGCCACATGCTTTCAGCCATGTTGATCATAGTTGGTCACTGGGACTATTGGGTGGTGCCACATATGTCACATGATCAACTTCCGATCAAATGTCATCCACTTCCGGTCAGTGGCCAAAAACGTGATTTTCACTCAAAATGCTTCTTCTTCCACATTTTACATAGCACCATGACGTCACTTGCGCACATGCATCGCCTATTACGAGTGTCTAAAAGTCCTTCACAGAATTGGGATCAAAGGTCATTAAGGGGTCACTTCCGGTAAAAGTATGAAAAATTTGTAAAAAATATTCAAAAAATCACTGTCTTTACAAATTACATAGCAGAGAGTCGCCATTAGCACATATGCATCGCTACTAGCCAGGGTCTTTAGGATGCCTACAGTTTTGGGGTCAAAGGTCATTAAGGGGTTACTTCCGGTCAAAAACCAAAATTATCAAAAATGTTTTAAAATTTTTTATCTCAAAATATAAACAGACCAGAGTAATATAGTCATCATACATGATTCAGTTTTACCTGATGTGGGCACGGTATTTTTATTTTGGGGGTCAAAGGTCATTAAGGGGTCACTTCCTGTTTTTAGTTAAATATTTTCAAGAATTTTTATCTCAACAACTAAACATAGTAGAATTTTTAATTAAAATTGGAACAATGCATTTTGTGTGTACATAAGGTTTTTTTTTCCATTGAGGTCAAAGGTCATTAAGGGGGTCAAAAGGTCAATCATAAATTTAAAAAAAATCAAAATCCATTTATAAATTCCGATTAAGCTGGAATTCACCAGGAATATTCCTTATGACATCCTGAGCAGTATGTAATATTTTGCGGGGTCAAAGGTTATTAAGGGATCACTTCCGGTTATCAACAAAACCGCCTGGTGGCTGTGCTCGCGGTCGCAGGTGACCGCAACCAATCAGATCTCGTTCTTCTTCTTTCTGTCAACATTTGATATAATTTGCTCTAGCTCCTTCATTATTTGACCGATTATGACCAAACTTGCGCACAAGCTCAACTACCCCAGCCTTTACATATGACATGACCCATTTGGGGTCAAACGTCACGCATGAGTAATTTTGGCTAAAAATGTGATTTTTACCAAAAATGCTTCTTCTCCTACAGATTACATGGTAGAGTATCGAGATTTGGACATTTACCTTGGCTATAGCCGGGGCCTATGGGGTCCTCACAGATTAGGGGTCAAAGGTCATTAAGGGGGTATTTCCGGCACATAACCAAATACCTTCAAAATGCTTCTTTTCCTACAGATTCTATGGTACAGAGATGCGACTGACACATATGCATTGACATTAGTTGGTGTCTATGGGGTCCTCACAGATTTTGAGTTCAAGGTCAAACAGGGGACAAAATGGTTGATTACTGAAAATCACTTTAAAATTCAATATTTTCTGCATATTACGTGCTGTGATCATCAGAATAATGCCAAAAGGGCTCTAGCATTATGTTCATGTACGATTGTAATCAGATTTGGCTTAAACATGGAGGAGGGTCTGTTTTGGGGTCAAAAGGGTAAAATTCTAAAGTTTGTCCAATTTAAATGAAAATTAGTATATGTGATTTTGATATGATTCAAAATATATTGGAGGTCATTTCAAGGTCACCAGAGGTCAACGAAAGGTCAAAAGGGGTCAAATTCTAATATTTGTCCAATTTAGATGAAAATTAGTATATGTGATCTTGATATGATTCAAAATATATTGGAGGTCATTTCAAGGTCACCAGAGGTCAACTAAAGGTCAAAAGGGGTCAAATTACAAAGTTTATTCAATTTGAATGAAAATTAGTATATGTTACGTGGATATGATGCAAAATGTGGTGAAGGTCATTTCAAGGTCATCAGATGTCATTTCAAGGTCACGGCTAGACTTCGCAGCCTTACGAAGGATGCAATATATCTTTTCTTCTTCTTCTTGCACATCCGCCATCGGCGATGTGCATTCTTTTTACCGCGTTCTTCTTCTTCTTTCTTCTTCTGTCAACACTTGCAGACCCCCCCTCTTGAAATTTACAAATTGCTCTAGCTCCGACATACTTTCATGGATTTCAACCAAACTTAGACACACTCATCACTGGCACTTGCTACAAATGTCACATGATCAATTTCCGGTCAATGGTCATCCACTTCCGGTCAATGGTCAAAAAACGTGATTTTCACTAAAATGCTTCTTCTTCCAAATATTACATAGCATCGTGACATCACTTGCACACATGCATCATATATAGCCAGTGTCTAAAAGTTATACCACAAAATTGGAATCAAAGGTCATTAAGGGTCACTTCCGGTAAAAGTCTGAAAAATTTGTAAAAATATTCAAAAATCACTGTCTTTACAAATTACATAGCAGAGAGTCGCCATTAGCACACATGCATCGCTACTAGCTAGGGTCTTTAGGATGCCTACAGTTTTGGGGTCAAAGGTCATTAAGGGGTTACTTCCGGTCAAAAACCAAAATTATCAAAAATGTTTTAAAAATTTTATCTCAAAATGTAAACAGACCAGAGTAATATAATCATCATACATGAATCAGTGTTACCTGATGTATGCATGGTATTTTTATTTTGGGGGTCAAAGGTCATTAAGGGGTCACTTCCTGTTTTTAGCTAAATAACTTCAAGAATTTTTATCTCGACAACTAAACATAGTAGAATTTTTTTAATTAAAATTGGAACAATGCATTTTGTCGGTGTACATAAGGTTTTTTTTTCATTGAAGTCAAAGGTCATTAAGGGGGTCAAAAGGTCAATCATAAATTTAAAAAAAATCAAAATCCATGTATAAGTTCCGATTACCCGCATATTTTACATTATTGATTTTTATTTAGGGTCAAAGGTTATGAGGCGTCACTTCCGGTGTTAAACAAAATACCTTCTAAAATACCTGGCGGTTGTGCATGCTCGCGGTCGCAGGCGACCGCAACCATATCTAGTTACACAGCCGTGACGTTAGTCACGGCTGTGTCTTTTTTCTTACAGGTTCTTTACACAGCCGTGACGTTAGTCACGGCTGTGTCTTTTTTCTTACAGGTTCTTTCTTTCTTTCTTTCTTTCTGCCGACCACTACATTTGCTCTAGCACTCACATGCTTACACCGATTTGGACCTAACTTGGTCACAACCATCATTGACCATGCCCCTACATGTCACATGAAACTCGTGGGGTCAAAGGTCACGCTGGGGTCATAGGGGTCAAAAACGTGATTTCAACTCAAAATGCTTCTTCTCCTACAGATTACGTATGACGGTGACCCCACTTGCACACATGCATTGCTATTACCCAGTGTCTATGGGGTCCTCACAGATTTGGGGTCAAAGGTCATTAAGGGGTCACTTCCGGTATAAAACGAAAAACCTTCAAAAAGTTTTATTTGCTAAGAAAAACATAGGACAGTAACGGTATGTTCACACATAAATTACAATTACCCTGTGTATATGTGGTATTTTTTTATTTAGGGTCAAAGGTCATTAAGGGGCCACTTCCGGTACAAAACGAAATACCTTTAAAATGCTTCTTCTCCCACAAATTACGTAGGACAGTAACACCACTTGCATACATGCATTGTTATTACCTAGTGTCTATAGGGTCCTCACATATTTGGGGTCAAAGGTCATTAAGGGGTCACTTCCGGTATAAAACGAAAAACCTTCAAATGTTTTTATTTGCTAAGAAAAACATAGGACAGTAACGGTATGTTCACACATGAATTGTGGATGCCCAATTCATATGTGGTATTTTTTTATTTGGGGTCAAATGTCATTAAGGGGTCACTTCAGGTATAAAACGAAAAACCGTCAAAAATTTTTATTTGCTAAGAAAAACATAGGACAGTAACGGTATGTTCACACATGAATTGTGGGTACCCAATTCATATGTGGTATTTTTTATTTGGGGTCAAATGTCATTAAGGGGTCACTTCCGGTCTGAGACGAAAAACCTTCAAAATGCCCCTTCTGCCACAAGTAACATAGCAAAGTGGTGCCACATGCCCCCATGCATTGACATTAGCCAATATCTATGGCCGTTTTCATATATTTTGGGGTCAAAGGTCATTAGGGGTAACAACACGGCTGTGTTCGTGGGTTAGACCACAGCTTAGTCTAGTTCTTCTTCTTTCTTCTTCTTCTTCTTCTTTCTGCCGACCACTACATTTGCTCTAGCACTTACATACTTACACCGATTTTGACCTAACTTGGTCACAACCATCATTGACCATGCCCCTACATGTCACATGAAACTCGTGGGGTCAAAGGTCACGCTGGGGTCATAGGGGTCAAAAACGTGATTTCAACTCAAAATGCTTCTTCTCCTACAGATTACGTATGATGGTGACCCCACTTGCACACATGCATTGCTATTACCCAGTGTCTATGGGGTCCTCACAGATTTGGGGTCAAAGGTCATTAAGGGGTCACTTCCGGTATAAAACGAAAAACCTTCAAAAATTTTTATTTGCTAAGAAAAACATAGGACAGTAACGGTATGTTCACACATAAATTGTAGTTACCCTGTGTATATGTGGTATTTTTTTATTTAGGGTCAAAGGTCATTAAGGGGCCACTTCCGGTACAAAACGAAATACCTTTAAAATGCTTCTTCTCCCACAAATTACGTAGGACAGTAACACAACTTGCATACATGCATTGTTATTACCCAGTGTCTATGGGGTCCTCACAGATTTGGGGTCAAAGGTCATTAAGGGGTCACTTCCGGTATAAAACGAAAAACCTTCAAATTTTTTTTATTAGCTAAGAAAAACATAGGACAGTAACGAGTATGTTCACACATGAATTGTGGGTACCCAATTCATATGTGGTATTTTTTATTTGGGGTCAAATGTCGTTAAGGGGTCACTTCCGGTATAAAACGAAAAACGTCAAAATTTTTTATTTGCTTAGAAAAACATAGGACAGTAATGGTATGTTCACACATGAATTGTGGGTACCCAATTCATATGTGGTATTTTTTTATTTGGGGTCTAATCTCATTAAGGGGTCACTTCGGAGACGAAAAACCTTCAAAATGCCCCTTCTGCCACAAGTAACATAGCAAAGTGGTGCCACATGCACCCATGCATTGACATTAGCCAATGTCTATGACTGTTTTCATATATTTTGGGGTCAAAGGTCATTAGGGGTAACAACACGGCTGTGTTCGTGGGTTAGACCACAGCTTAGTCTAGTTCTTCTTCTTTCTGTCAACATTTGATATAATTTGCTCTAGCTCCTTCATTATTTGACCGATTATGACCAAACTTGCGCACAAGCTCAACTACCCCAGCCTTTACATATGACATGACCCATTTGGGGTCAAACGTCACGCATGAGTAATTTTGGCTAAAAATGTGATTTTTACCAAAAATGCTTCTTCTCCTACAGATTACATGGTAGAGTATCGAGATTTGGACATTTACCTTGGCTATAGCCGGGGCCTATGGGGTCCTCACAGATTTGGGGTCAAAGGTCATTAAGGGGGTATTTCCGGCACATAACCAAATACCTTCAAAATGCTTCTTTTCCTACAGATTCTATGGTACAGAGATGCGACTGACACATATGCATTGACATTAGTTGGTGTCTATGGGGTCCTCACAGATTTTGAGTTCAAGGTCAAACAGGGGACAAAAATGGTTGATTACTGAAAATCACTTTAAAATTCAATATTTTCTGCATATTACGTGCTGTGATCATCAGAATAATGCCAAAAGGGCTCTAGCATTATGTTCATGTACGATTGTAATCAGATTTGGCTTAAACATGGAGGAGGGGTCTGTTTTGGGGTCAAAAGGGTAAAATTCTAAAGTTTGTCCAATTTAAATGAAAATTAGTATATGTGATCTTGATATGATTCAAAATATATTGGAGGTCATTTCAAGGTCACCAGAGGTCAACGAAAGGTCAAAAGGGGTCAAATTCTAATATTTGTCCAATTTAGATGAAAATTAGTATATGTGATTCAAAATATATTGGAGGTCATTTCAAGGTCACCAGAGGTCAACTAAAGGTCAAAAGGGGTCAAATTACAAAGTTTATTCAATTTGAATGAAAATTAATATATGTTATGTGGATATGATGCAAAATGTGGTGAAGGTCATTTCAAGGTCATCAGATGTCATTTCAAGGTCACGGCTAGACTTCGCAGCCTTACTAAGGATGCAATATATCTAGTTAGTCTAGCCGAGCGGCGGCTAGACTCCTGTTTCCCAGTAGTTTCTTTCTTCTTCTTCTTCTTCTTCTTCTTCTTCTTCTTCTTAGTCTAGCCGAGCGGCGGCTAGACTCCTGTTTCCCAGTAGTTTCTTTCTTCTTCTTCTTCTTCTTCTTCTTCTTCTTCTTCTTCTTCTTCTTCTTCTTCTTCTTCTTCTTTCTGTCAACATTTAACATAATTTGCTCTAGCTCCTTTATTATTTGACCGATTATGACCAAACTTGGGCACAAGCTCCACTACCCCAGCCTTTACATTTGACATGACCCATTTGGGGTCAAACGTCATGCATGAGTAATTTTGGCTAAAAATGTGATTTTTACCAAAAATGCTTCTTCTCCTACAGATTACGTGGTACAGTAATGAGATTTATACATTGACCTTGGCTATAGCCGGGGCCTATGGGGTCCTCACATATTTGGGGTCAAAGGTCATTAAGGTGGTATTTCCGGCACATAACCAAATACCTTCAAAATGCTTCTTTTCCTACAGATTCTATGGTACAGAGATGCGACTGACACATATGCATTGACATTAGTTGGTGTCTATGGGGTCATCACAGATTTTGAGTTCAAGGTCATACAGGGGACAAAAATGGTTGATTACTGAAAATCACTTTATAATTCAATATTTTCTGCATATTACGTGCTGTGATCATCCGAATAATGCCAAAAGGGCTCTAGCATTATGTTCATATACGATTGTAATCAGATTTGGCTTAAACATGGAGGAGGGGTCTGTTTTGGGGTCAAAAGGGTAAAATTCTAAAGTTTGTCCAATTTAAATGAAAATTAGTATATGTGATCTTGATATGATTCAAAATATATTGGAGGTCATTTCAAGGTCACCAGAGGTCAACGAAAGGTCAAAAGGGGTCAAATTCTAATATTTGTCCAATTTAGATGAAAATTAGTATATGTGATCTTGATATGATGCAAAATATATTGGAGGTCATTTCAAGGTCACCAGAGGTCAACTAAAGGTCAAAGGGGTCAAATTACAAAGTTTATTCAATTTGAATGAAAATTAGTATATGTTATGTGGATATGATGCAAAATGTGGTGAAGGTCATTTCAAGGTCATCAGATGTCATTTCAAGGTCACGGCTAGACTTCGCAGCCTTACTAAGGATGCAATATATCTAGTTAGTCTAGCCGAGCGGCGGCTAGACTCCTGTTTCCCAGTAGTTTCTTTCTTCTTCTTCTTCTTCTTCTTCTTCTTCTTCTTCTTCTTCTTTCTGTCAACATTTAACATAATTTGCTCTAGCTCCTTTATTATTTGACCGATTATGACCAAACTTGGGCACAAGCTCCACTACCCCAGCCTTTACATTTGACATGACCCATTTGGGGTCAAACGTCATGCATGAGTAATTTTGGCTAAAAATGTGATTTTTACCAAAAATGCTTCTTCTCCTACAGATTACATGGTACAGTAATGAGATTTATACATTGACCTTGGCTATAGCCGGGGCCTATGGGGTCCTCACAGATTTGGGGTCAAAGGTCATTAAGGTGGTATTTCCGGCACATAACCAAATACCTTCAAAATGCTTCTTTTCCTACAGATTCTATGGTACAGAGATGCGACTGACACATATACATTGACATTAGTTGGTGTCTATGGGGTCCTCACAGATTTTGAGTTCAAGGTCATACAGGGGACAAAAATGGTTGATTACTGAAAATCACTTTAAAATTCAATATTTTCTGCATATTACGTGCTGTATTCATCTGAATAATGCCAAAAGGGCTCTAGCATTATGTTCATATACGATTGTAATCAGATTTGGCTTAAACATGGAGGAGGGGTCTGTTTTGGGGTCAAAAGGGGTAAAATTCTAAAGTTTGTCCGATTGAAATGAAAATTAGTATATGTGATCTTGATATGATTCAAAATATAATGGATGTCATTTCAAGGTCACCAGAGGTCAACAAAAGGTCAAAAGGGGTCAAATTCTAATGTTTGTCCAATTTAGATGAAAATTAGTATATGTGATCTTGATATGATTCAAAATATATTGGAGGTCATTTCAAGGTCACCAGAGGTCAACTAAAGGTCAAAAGGGGTCAAATTACAAAGTTTATTCAATTTGAATGAAAATTAGTATATGTTATGTGGATATGATGCAAAATGTGGTGAAGGTCATTTCAAGGTCATCAGATGTCATTTCAAGGTCACGGCTAGACTTCGCAGCCTTACTAAGGATGCAATATATCTAGTTGCACATCCGCCATCGGCGATGTGCATTCTTTTTACCGCGTTCTTCTTCTTTCTTTCTTCTTCTTCTTCTTCTGTCAACACTATGATCAGCCATCGTAGCCACATGCTTTCAGGCATGTTGACCATACTTGGTCAGTATAACCGTTTGGTGGTGCCACAGATGTCACATGATCAACTTCCGGTCAAATGTCATCCACTTCCGGTCAATGGCCAAAACTTGGATTTTCACTAAAAATGCTACTCCTCCCACATATTACATAGCACCGTGACGTCACTTACACACATGCATCATCTATAGCCAGTGTCTAAAAGTTATACCACAAAATTGGAATCAAAGGTCATTAAGGGGTCACTTCCGGTAAAAGTCTGAAAAATTTGTAAAAATATTCAAAAAATCACTGTCTTTACAAATTACATAGCAGAGAGTCGCCATTAGCACACATGCATCGCTATTATCTAGGGTCTTTAGGATGCCTACAGTTTTTGGGTCAAAGGTCATTAAGGGGTTACTTCCGGTCAAAAACCAAAATTAGCACACATGCATCGCTATTATCTAGGGTCTTTAGGATGCCTACAGTTTTGGGGTCAAAGGTCATTAAGGGGTTACTTCCGGTCAAAAACCAAAATTATCAAAAAAGTTTACATTTTTTTAATCTCAAAATGTAAACAAACCAGAGTAATATACCCATCATACATGAATTAGTGTTACATGGTGTATGCATGGTATTTTTTATTTTGGGGTCAAAGGTCATTAAGGGTAACTTCCTGTTTTAGCTAAGTAACTTCAAGAATTTTTATCTCAACAACTAAACATAGTAGAATTTTTTAATTAAAAGTGGAACAATGCATTTTGTCGTTGTATATAAGGTTTTATTTTCATTGAGGTCAAAGGTCATTAAAGGGGTCAAAAGGTCAATCATAAATTTTAAAAAATCATAATCCATGTATAAGTTCCGATAAAGCTTAAAATTCACCAGGAATATTCCTTATGACATCCTAAGCACTATGTAATATTTTTGCGGGGTCAAAGGTAATTAAGGGATCACTTCCGGTTCTCACAGATTCGGAGTCATAACTCATTTGTCACTGCTGGCTGTGCATCCTCGCGGTCGCAGGCGAACGCAATCAGATCTCGTTTACATTATTGATTTTTATTTAGGGTCAAAGGTTATGAGGGGTCACTTCCGGTGTTAAACAAAATACCTTCTAAAATACCTGGCGGTTGTGCATGCTCGCGGTCGCAGGCGACCGCAGCCAGATCTTGTTACCTAGCCGGGACACCGGCTAGGTCTTGTGATGCTATCGGATCTTTCTTTCTTCTTCTGGCAACAAAGCGTGACATTTTGCGTGACTTGCCACGTTTCGCCCTAGCTCTCTTATGCTTTGACAGATTTCAACCATACTTGAGCCAAATGACCACTGGACTAGGCCAAACCTTACATTTGACTTTAACCTGACTGTGACCTTTGACCTTGACCTTATGGTCAAAAATGTTGATTTCACAAAAATGCTTCTCTTTCCACAAATTACATGCAATGATCATGTGACTCATGCATATGAATCAACATGTGGCAGTGCTTAAAACTTATTTTAAAAATTGAGGTCAAAGGTCATTAAGGGGTCATTTCGGTAAAAGTCTGAAAATGTGTAAAAATATTCAAAAAATCACTGTCTTTACAAATTATATAGCAGAGAGTCGCCATTAGCACACATGCATCGCTACTAGCCAGGGTCTTTAGGATGCCTACAGTTCTGGGGTCAAAGGTCATTAAGGGGTTACTTCCGGTCAAAAACCAAAATTATCAAAAATGTTCAAAAAATTTTATCTCAAAATGTAAACAGACCAGAGTGACATAAACTTCATATATGCATTAGTGTTACCCAATGTATGCACGGTATTTTTATTTTTTTGTCAAAGGTCATTTAGACGTCATTTCCGGTTTTAAGCTAAATAACTTCAAGAATTTTTATCTCCATAACTAAGCATAGTAGATTTTTTTAATTTAAACTGTAACAATGCATTTTCGCGGTGTATATGAGGTTTTTTTTTTATATAGGGGTCAAAGGTAATTAAGGAGGTCAAAACGTCAAATTTAAAAAAAAAAATTTTAAAATTACGGAACAGTAGCTGTATCTCAGCCTATGGAAGACGGATAAAGCCCCTACATGCTACAGTGAAGCACCATTAATGGTGTGAGATGTCCGTAATAGCCGGTCAAAGGTCAAACTTTAAGTTAAGACTGGCATTTCCGGCCCCTGGCTAGGTCCAGATCTGTAACCAGATCTAGTTCTTCTTCTTCTTCTGTCAACATTTAACATAATTTGCTCTAGCTCCTTTATTATTTGACCGATTATGACCAAACTTGGGCACAAGCTCCACTACCCCAGCCTTTACATTTGACATGACCCATTTGGGGTCAAACGTCATGCATGAGTAATTTTGAGTAAAAATGTGATTTTTACCAAAAATGCTTCTTCTCCTACAGATTACATGGTACAGTAATGAGATTTATACATTGACCTTGGCTATAGCCGGGGCCTATGGGGTCCTCACAGATTTGGGGTCAAAGGTCATTAAGGGGGTATTTCCGGCACATAACAAAATACCTTCAAAATGCTTCTTTTCCTACAGATTCTATGGTACAGAGATGCGACTGACACATATGCATTGACATTAGTTGGTGTCTATGGGGTCCTCACAGATTTTGAGTTCAAGGTCAAACAGGGGACAAAAATGGTTGATTACTGAAAATCACTTTAAAATTCAATATTTTCTGCATATTACGTGCTGTGATCATCAGAATAATGCCAAAAGGGCTCTAGCATTATGTTCATATACGATTGTAATCAGATTTGGCTTAAACATGGAGGAGGGTCTGTTTTGGGGTCAAAGGGGTAAAATTCTAAAGTTTGTCCAATTTAAATGAAAATTAGTATATGTGATCTTGATATGATTCAAAATATATTGGAGGTCATTTCAAGGTCACCAGAGGTCAACGAAAGGTCAAAAGGGGTCCAATTCTAATATTTGTCCAATTTAGATGAAAATTAGTATATGTGATCTTGATTTGATTCAAAATATATTGGAGGTCATTTCAAGGTCACCAGAGGTCAACTAAAGGTCAAAAGGGGTCAAATTACAAAGTTTATTCAATTTGAATGAAAATTAGTATATGTTATGTGGATATGATGCAAAATGTGGTGAAAGTCATTTCAAGGTCATCAGATGTCATTTCAAGGTCACGGCTAGACTTCGCAGCCTTACTAAGGATGCAATATATCTAGTTCTTCTTCTTCTTAGTCTAGCCGAGCGGCGGCTAGACTCCTGTTTCCCAGTAGTTTCTTTCTTCTTCTTCTTCTTCTTCTTCTTTCTGTCAACATTTAACATAGTTTGCTCTAGCTCCTTTATTATTTGACCGATTATGACCAAACTTAGGCACAAGCTCCACTACCCCAGCCTTTACATTTGACATGACCCATTTGGGGTCAAACGTCATGCATGAGTAATTTTGGCTAAAAATGTAATTTTTAGCAAAAATGCTTCTTCTCCTACAGATTACATGGTACAGTAATGAGATTTATACATTGACCTTGGCTATCGCCGGGGCCTATGGGGTCCTCACAGATTTGGGGTCAAAGGTCATTAAGGGGGTATTTCCGGCACATAACCAAATACCTTCAAAATGCTTCTTTTCCTACAGATTCTATGGTACAGAGATGCGACTGACACATATGCATTGACATTAGTTGGTGTCTATGGGGTCCTCACAGATTTTGAGTTCAAGGTCAAACAGGGGACAAAAATGGTTGATTACTGAAAATCACTTTAAAATTCAATATTTTCTGCATATTACGTGCTGTGGTCATCAGAATAATGCCAAAAGGGCTCTGCATTATGTTCATATACAACTGAAATATGAGTTGGCATAACCATGGCGGAGGGGTTTGTTGTGAGGTCAAAAGGGGTAAAATTCTAAAGTTTGTCCAATTTAAATGAAAATTAGTATATGTGATCTTGATATGATTCAAAATATATTGGAGGTCATTTCAAGGTCACCAGAGGTCAACGAAAGGTCAAAAGGGTCAAATTCTAATATTTGTCCAATTTAGATGAAAATTAGTATATGTGATCTTGATATGATTCAAAATATATTGGAGGTCATTTCAAGGTCACCAGAAGTCAACTAAAGGTCAAAAGGGGTCAAATTACAAAGTTTATTCAATTTGAATGAAAATTAGTATATGTTATGTGGATATGATGCAAAATGTGGTGAAGGTCATTTCAAGGTCATCAGATGTCATTTCAAGGTCACGGCTAGACTTCGCAGCCTTACAGGGATGCAATATATCTAGTTTCTTCTTCTTCTTCTTCTTCTTCTTCTTCTGTCAACATTTAACATAATTTGCTCTAGCTCCTTTATTATTTGACCGATTATGACCAAACTTGGGCACAAGCTCCACTACCCCAGCCTTTACATTTGACATGACCCATTTGGGGTCAAACGTCATGCATGAGTAATTTTGGGTAAAAATGTGATTTTTACCAAAAATGCTTCTTCTCCTACAGATTACATGGTACAGTAATGAGATTTATACATTGACCTTGGCTATAGCCGGGGCTTATGGGGTCCTCACAGATTTGGGGTCAAAGGTCATTAAGGGGGTATTTCCGGCACATAACCAAATACCTTCAAAATGCTTCTTTTCCTACAGATTCTATGGTACAGAGATGCGACTGACACATATGCATTGACATTAGTTGGTGTCTATGGGGTCCTCACAGATTTTGAGTTCAAGGTCAAACAGGGGACAAAAATGGTTGATTACTGAAAATCACTTTAAAATTCAATATTTTCTGCATATTACGTGCTGTGATCATCAGAATAATGCCAAAAGGGCTCTAGCATTATGTTCATATACGATTGTAATCAGATTTGGCTTAAACATGGAGGAGGGTCTGTTTTGGGGTCAAAAGGGGTAAAATTCTAAAGTTTGTCCAATTTAAATGAAAATTAGTATATGTGATCTTGATATGATTCAAAATATATTGGAGGTCATTTCAAGGTCACCAGAGGTCAACGAAAGGTCAAAGGGGTCAAATTCTAATATTTGTCCAATTTAGATGAAAATTAGTATATGTGATCTTGATATGATTCAAAATATATTGGAGGTCATTTCAAGGTCACCAGAGGTCAACTAAAGGTCAAAAGGGGTCAAATTACAAAGTTTATTCAATTTGAATGAAAATTAGTATATGTTATGTGGATATGATGCAAAATGTGGTGAAGGTCATTTCAAGGTCATCAGATGTCATTTCAAGGTCACGGCTAGACTTCGCAGCCTTACTAAGGATGCAATATATCTAGTTCTTCTTCTTCTTCTGTCAACATTTAACCTAATTTGCTCTAGCTCCTTCATTATTTGACCGATTATGACCAAACTTGGGCACAAGCTCCACTACCCCAGCCTTTAAATTTGACATGACCCATTTGGGGTCAAACGTCACGCATGAGTAATTTTGGCTAAAAATGTGATTTTTACCAAAAATGCTTCTTCTCCTACAGATTACGTGGTACAGTAATGAGATTTATACATTGACCTTGGCTATAGCCGGGGCCTATGGGGTCCTCACAGATTTGGGGTCAAAGGTCATTAAGGGGGTATTTCCGGTACATAACCAAATACCTTCAAAATGCTTCTTTTCCTACAGATTCTATGGTGCGGAGATGCGACTGACACATATTCATTGACATTATCTGGTGTCTATGGGGTCCTCACAGATTTTGAGTTCAAGGTCATACAGGGGACAAAAATGGTTGATTACTGAAAATCACTTTAAAATTCAATATTTTCTGCATATTAAGTGCTGTGATCATAAGAATAATGCCAAAAGGGCTCTAGCATTATGTTCATATACGATTGTAATCAGATTTGGCTTAAACATGGAGGAGGGTCTGTTTTGGGGTCAAAAGGGGTAAAATTCTAAAGTTTGTCCAATTTAAATGAAAATTAGTATATGTGATCTTGATATGATGCTAAATATTGTGGAGGTCATTTCAAGGTCACCAGAGGTCAACCAAAGGTCAAAGGGTCAAATAGCAAAGTTTGTTCAATTTGAATGAAAATTAGTATATGTTATGTGGATATGATGCAAAACGTGTTGAAGGTCATTTCAAGGTCATCAGAGGTCATTTCAAGGTCACGGCTAGACTTCGCAGCCTTATTAGGATGCAATATATCTAGTTAGTCTAGCCGAGCGGCGGCTAGACTCCTGTTTCCCAGTAGTTTCTTTCTTCTTCTTCTTCTTCTTTCTGTCAACATTTAACATAATTTGCTCTAGCTCCTTTATTATTTGACCGATTATGACCAAACTTGGGCACAAGCTCCACTACCCCAGCCTTTACATTTGACATGACCCATTTGGGGTCAAACGTCATGTATGAGTAATTTTGGCTAAAAATGTGATTTTTACCAAAAATGCTTCTTCTCCTACAGATTACATGGTACAGTAATGAGATTTATACATTGACCTTGGCTATAGCCGGGGCCTATGGGGTCCTCACAGATTTGGGGTCAAAGGTCATTAAGGGGTATTTCCGGCACATAACCAAATACCTTCAAAATGCTTCTTTTCCTACAGATTCTATGGTACAGAGATGCGACTGACACATATGCATTGACATTAGTTGGTGTATATGGGGTCCTCACAGATTTTGAGTTCAAGGTCAAACAGGGGACAAAAATGGTTGATTACTGAAAATCACTTTAAAATTCAATATTTTCTGCATATTACGTGCTGTGATCATCAGAATAATGCCAAAAGGGCTCTAGCATTATGTTCATATACGATTGTAATCAGATTTGGCTTAAACATGGAGGAGGGGTCTGTTTTGGGGTCAAAAGGGGTAAAATTCTAAAGTTTGTCCAATTTAAATGAAAATTAGTATATGTGATCTTGATATGATTCAAAATATATTGGAGGTCATTTCAAGGTCACCAGAGGTCAACGAAAGGTCAAAAGGGGTCAAATTCTAATATTTGTCCAATTTAGATGAAAATTAGTATATGTGATCTTGATATGATTCAAAATATATTGGAGGTCATTTCAAGGTCACCAGAAGTCAACTAAAGGTCAAAAGGGTCAAATTACAAAGTTTATTCAATTTGAATGAAAATTAGTATATGTTATGTGGATATGATGCAAAATGTGGTGAAGGTCATTTCAAGGTCATCAGATGTCATTTCAAGGTCACGGCTAGACTTCGCAGCCTTACTAAGGATGCAATATATCTAGTTTAGCTTTGCATTCGGCCTAGTGCCGATTTTTATACTAACAGAAAATGTGACGAGACATGCCGTAATTTGCTCGATTCTGGTGCCGGTGTCTATAGAGCTCCTGCATTGATTTACATGGGTAATGTTAAAATTGAAATATCTCAAGAACCGAATACCGTATGACGCTGAAACAAACTTTGAAATAAAGCTTTTACATTTCTCTATCTGTTTTATGTCATTTTTGTTTTTTTAATATTATTTTTTTATTATTATTTTTTGCTTGCTATCTTCTGAAGATAGCAATTTTGGTCAGCTTCGTCATTTTAACATTTCTTTTTTAGCTTTGCATTCGGCCTAGTGCCGATTTTTATACTAACAGAAAATGTGACGAGACATGCCGTAATTTGCTCGATTCTGGTGCCGGTGTCTATAGAGCTCCTGCATTGATTTACATGGGTAATGTTAAAATTGAAATATCTCAAGAACCGAATACCGTATGACGCTGAAACAAACTTTGAAATTAAGCTTTTACATTTCTCTATCTGTTTTATGTCATTTTGGTGTTTGTCGGATTCGTGTGATTTTGCTATCAACTGCAAATAGCTCAAATTTAAATGCCCGTTGGTTGTCGTTTTTTCTGCTCGGGCATACCACAAAAAGCTTTCCAGAGACTTTACGTGCTGAATAGGGGTCACGTTTTCTAAATGCTAGGCCTGTCTTCAGTAGATATAGCGAAAATAATCCTAAAATGCGCACGGTTACTCTGCGCGAATAAAATAAATCGGCATTCAGCCTATATGCCGTGCTATTTTTAAAAAAAAGTGGGGAAAAGAGGTAAAAATAGAGAAACATGCAGATGCGGAAAGTGATGAGTCTGTAATATCGCTTTAAACTTTCTGATCGGGACTGATGTATTAGAAAGAAAAACTCACCGCTACATGATGAAGTAAAATTTAGAGAAAATAATGTAAAACATTACTTCTAGAGTAGAAATATGCAATGACTCGGGATGAGATTCTAAATGCTATCTTCAGTAGATATAGCGAAAACATCCTAAAACGCGCACGGTTACTCTGCCCGAATTAAAAAAATCGGCATTCGGCCTATATGCCACGCTATTTTTTTTAAAGGGGGTAGGTAAAAATCAGAGAAACAGGCAGATGATAATCTCTGCTTTATAAGCCGTTTTAAATTTTGGTCAGTTTTGTCATTTTTACATTTCTTTATAGCTCTGCAGTCGGCCTAATGCCGATTTTCTCTGAGCGCGCACCCCCGTTAAATGCAGTTTTGCCATTTCGCGCCGTACTGAATCATCATCTACAACGCGTGCTAGGCAATGTTTTTTTTTTTTGTTTTGTTTTGTTTTTTTAATATTATTTTTTTATTATTATTATTTTGCTTGCTATCTTCTGAAGATAGCAATTTTGGTCAGCTTCGTCATTTTAACATTTCTTTTTAGCTTTGCATTCGGCCTACTGCCGATTTTTTTATACTAACAGAAAATGTGACGAGACATGCCATAATTTGCTCGATTCTGGTGCCGGTGTCTATAGAGCTCCTGCATTGATTTACATGGGTAATGTTAAAATTGAAATATCTCAAGAACCAAATACCGTATGACGCTGAAACAAACTTTGAAATAAAGCTTTTACATTTCTCTATCTGTTTTATGTCATTTTTGTTTTTTAATATTATTTTTTATTATTATTTTTTGCTTGCTATCTTCTGAAGATAGCAATTTTGGTCAGCTTCGTCATTTTAACATTTCTTTTTAGCTTTGCATTCGGCCTAGTGCCGATTTTTATACTAACAGAAAATGTGACGAGACATGCCGTAATTTGCTCGATTCTGGTGCCGGTGTCTATAGAGCTCCTGCATTGATTTACATGGGTAATGTTAAAATTGAAATATCTCAAGAACCGAATACCGTATGACGCTGAAACAAACTTTGAAATTAAGCTTTTACATTTCTCTATCTGTTTTATGTCATTTTGGTGTTTGTCGGATTCGTGTGATTTTGCTATCAACTGCAAATAGCTCAAATTTAAATGCCCGTTGGTTGTCGTTTTTTTCTGCTCGGGCATACCACAAAAAAGCTTTCCAGAGACTTTACGTGCTGAATAGGGGTCACGTTTTCTAAATGCTAGGCCTGTCTTCAGTAGATATAGCGAAAATAATCCTAAAATGCGCACGGTTACTCTGCGCGAATAAAATAAATCGGCATTCAGCCTATATGCCGTGCTATTTTTAAAAAAAAGTGGGGAAAAGAGGTAAAAATAGAGAAACATGCAGATGCGGAAAGTGATGAGTCTGTAATATCGCTTTAAACTTTCTGATCGGGACTGATGTATTAGAAAGAAAAAACTCACCGCTACATGATGAAGTAAAAATTTAGAGAAAATAATGTAAAACATTACTTCTAGAGTAGAAATATGCAATGACTCGGGATGAGATTCTAAATGCTATCTTCAGTAGATATAGCGAAAACATCCTAAAACGCGCACGGTTACTCTGCCCGAATTAAAAAAATCGGCATTCGGCCTATATGCCACGCTATTTTTTTTAAAGGGGGTAGGTAAAAATCAGAGAAACAGGCAGATGATAATCTCTGCTTTATAAGCCGTTTTAAATTTTGGTCAGTTTTGTCATTTTTACATTTCTTTATAGCTCTGCAGTCGGCCTAATGCCGATTTTCTCTGAGCGCGCACCCCCGTTAAATGCAGTTTTGCCATTTCGCGCCGTACTGAATCATCATCTACAACGCGTGCTAGGCAATGTTTTTTTTTTTTTTTTTTTTTGATATTATTTTTTTATTATTATTATTTTGCTTGCTATCTTCTGAAGATAGCAATTTTGGTCAGCTTCGTCATTTTAACATTTCTTTTTTAGCTTTGCATTCGGCCTACTGCCGATTTTTATACTAACAGAAAATGTGACGAGACATGCCGTAATTTGCTCGATTCTGGTGCCGGTGTCTATAGAGCTCCTGCATTGATTTACATGGGTAATGTTAAAATTGAAATATCTCAAGAACCGAATACCGTATGACGCTGAAACAAACTTTGAAATTAAGCTTTTACATTTCTCTATCTGTTTTATGTCATTTTGGTGTTTGTCGGATTCGTGTGAATTTGCTATCAACTGCAAATAGCTCAAATTTAAATGCCCGTTAGTTGTCGTTTTTGTCTGATCGGGCATACCACAAAAAAGCTTTCCAGAGACTTTACGTGCTAAATAGGGGTCGCGTTTTGGCCATAAGTCGAGTTACGTACAACTTTGAAATATATATTTGATATCATCTTAACTAGAACAAAATTCTGCATAACATTTATGAAAATGACTACACATTTTAGGTCCGACTAATTTTTTGAGAAAATTAGTGCTATATAAAGAGGCCACATTTCCCGTGTTTACATCCGACTGCTAACCGCGTTTTGACCTCGTTTGTTTATGCGCACATAATCGTAAATTTCATTCACAAGTTCTAGTAAAACACGATTTTCAACACTAAAATTGTTAATATTGTACCGATTTTCCCGAATTTTAATGCAAAGTTTGGGACTATAGGCGTGATAAACTTTTACCGGAAACCGCTTTACAGGCGGATTTAGTGGAATATGAACAAACCGATATTTTATAGAATCCTGTTACTGGTCTGCTATCTGTTGCTACATTTTGTTTGGGTTTATAATTTTAATTACATGTGTTTTTTGTTCTACCTACTGAATACTTGTAGTATAATAGCTGAAATAAAATGCAGGTGATTTGTTTTCATTGTCCCCTGCGCGAGATATATATTTTCGAATCGAATCCTACTGGTGCTATATCTACTGAGAATCAAATTAAAATTTCAAATGTTACGATATTTTGTTTTGGTTTAATTTGGGACCATAGGGGTTAATTTTGACTATATCAGATTCTAAATGCTAGGCCTGTCTTCAGTAGATATAGCGAAAATAATCCTAAAACGCGCACGGTTACTCTGCGCGAATAAAACAAATCCGCATTCAGCCTATATGGCGCGCTATTAAAAAAAAAAGTGGGGAAAAGAGGTAAAAAATAGATAAACATGCAGATGCGGAAAGTGATGAGTCTGTAATATCGCTTTAAACTTTCTGATCGGGACTAATGTATTAGAAAGAAAAAACTCACTGCTACATGATGAAGTAAAATTTAGAGAAAATAATGTAAAACATTACTTCTAGAGTAGAAATATGCAATGACTCGGGATGAGATTCTAAATGCTATCTTCAGTAGATATAGCGAAAACATCCTTAAACGCGCACGGTTACTCTGCCCGAATTTAAAAAATTGGCATTCGGCCTATATGCCGCGCTATTTAAAAAAAAAAAGGGGGGGAGCTAAAATAGAGAAACAGGCAGATGATAATCTCTGCTTTTTAAGGGATCTGGAATGAGCGTTTTGAGCGTTTCGACAGTATTTTTCTGGGACATGAGAGCACATCAGAAATATCGAATTGCATTCTGAATACGAAGAATGTCTTTCTGATATCAAATAATTTTCATTTTTTGAAACTCACGATATAATACAAATTTGATGACAAATTATTAAAATTTGATATTTTTCAAATTTTTGATATATAACAGTCCTCGAAGTAAATTTTATAAATCTAATGACATATTCTTAAAGTGTATGTAGCTGGGTGGAAAAACCGACGATCAATTGAAAATTTTGACCTTTCATATTGAAAATATGGATTTTTTCCCAAAAAGACCTATTTCTTTTTTGTGTTTTGGGAAGAAATTCATATCTTCAATACGAAAGTTCAAAATTTTCAAAAGATCGTCGGCTTTTCATCCTACCTACATATACTTTAAGTATAAATCATCAGATTTATAAAGTTTACTTCGAGTACTGTCAAATATTTAAAATATCAATTTTTAATCATTTGATCACCCTTGAGCAGCAAACAATTTTAAGGGCTCGGATAGCAACATTTGCACAGTATATTTTCTTGAACGTGAGAGCAGTCGTGTCGAATTGCATTCTGAATACGAAGGATGTCCTTCTGACATCAAATAATTTAGATTTTTTGAAATTCGCGATATATGATCCAAGTTTTATTGCAAAATTATTTAAAAAATTGTATTTTTGATATTTAATAATCCTCTAAGTAAACTTTATAAATCTAATGATATGTACTTAAAGTGTATGTAGCTTGGAGGAAAAGCCGACGATCATTTAAAACTTATGACCTTTCATATTGAAGGTACACATTTCTTTCCCAAAAAGACCTAAACATTTAGGTCTCTGGGAAAAAATACGAAAGGTCCAAATTTTTAAATGATCGTCGGATATATATTGTAGTCTTCAGTGATGTAGGCAGAGGCAAGACATGCGAACAGATAGTAGTATATTGATTATACCCAAACAATAAAATGGAGTTGTAGATTAAAAGATCATTTTGTGTTTCAAATAATAGCACATGCCTATATATTTATGCATCATAATACATGTATCTACAGTAGCGGGCATGAAATTAATACAATGACAGTGCTATAGCAGCAAACGAATACAGTACTATCTACAGTAGACAGCAGGGAAAGAATAGTGTTGTCTACGGTAGATAGCAGTAAAAGAATATAGCGTAATGAACAGTGTTATCTACAGAAGATATCAGGAAATTAATACAGTGATATATACAGCAGATAGCAGGAAACGAATAGTGTTATCTACAGTAGACAGCAGGAAAGGAATACCGTGCTGTCTACGTGTAGCACTCTGTACACATTACACGATACATAGCATTTTAGTCATTTCCTGCTATCTACTGTATAATAGCACTATATTTTGTTTACTGCTATCTACTGTATTTGTTTCCTGATATCATCTGTAGATAGCTCTGTATTTAGTTATGGGATAGATAACACCTGTGCACTGAGTGAGTGCAGTAATCTACAGTAACTGCAGATAGCACTACCGTAAACGTTCGCCTAATGGCGCTACGGGCTGCCTTGACATGACTGGAATTTTAGGCACAATCTGAAAGTACCCTCCCATAAAAATCCCACCAGCAAATAAGGGCACATGCCCCTAATTCTTGTTGGGATTTTTAGAGGAGGGAGTTCTATATTTGTACCTGAAATTTACTCCAAGGCAAAGGAGCTCATGTGCGCCATTAGGCGAACGTTTACGGTATATTCTTTTACTGTTATCTACTGTAGAAGATAGCACCGTATTCGTTTTCTGCTAATATACTGTATATACATAGCACTGCATTAATTTCCTGATATCTATAACATTGCGGGCCTGATAAAACAACACAGAAAATATTTCACAAATTTAGAAAACGTCTGTTAGGAAAGTTTCTTTTGATGTTTTTTGTTTGTTTGTTTTCCGCTATACGCGCTATCTACTCAATTTTTTTATATTTATTTATAAAATACAAAGAAATTGAGAAAGGTTGAAAATATTTTCTTATCTAACTGATGATAGCATTTTGAACCTAAATGAAATAATTGAGAAAGAATCATAGATTTAGTATGAAACGAGTCAGAAAGGACATTAATTTTGGTAGATTTGATTTATATTTCATGTTTGTTTGTTATCTACTCAAGATGCATTTACGGTGCGATTTGCCAATCATGTAAAGGCCCGTTGCGACATGCATCATCTTCTGTGAATACGCGAGCAATATTTACAGTCTGCATCATTTTCTCGGAACGCGCAAGCAGCTATCTTCTGCAGACAGCATTGCGGGCCTAATAAAACAACAATGTGAATAAAACGTCTGTTAGGAAAGTTTCTTTTGATGGTTTTTGTTTCTTTGTTTATTTGTTAGTTTTTCCGCTATCTACTCAAGATAGTATTTATTTATAAAGTACACAAAAATTGAGAAAGGTTGAATATATTTTGTTATCTTACGGATGATAACATTTTGAACCTAATGAAATGATAACAAATAGAAAGAAATAATAGATTTGGCATGAGACGAGTCAGAAAGGTCATTTGGTAGATTTTTTTTATAATTCATGTTTGTTTGTCTGTTTGTTATCTACTCAAGATAGCATTTACGGTGCGATTTGTCAATCATTTAAAGGCCCGTTGCGACATGCATCATCCTCTGTGAACACACGCGCGCATCATTTTTTCGGAACTCGCAAACAGCTATCTTCTGAAGATGGCATTAATTGCGTACCTCATAAAACAACAGAAAATATTTCAAAAAATTTAGAAACCGTCTGTTAGGAAAGTTTCTTTTGATGTTTTTTGTTTGTTAGTTTTCCCGCTATCTACTCATGATAGCAGTTATAAAATACAAAGAAATTGAGAAAGGTTGAATATATTTTGTTATCTTACGGATGATAGCATTTTTAACCTAATGAAATGATAACAAATAAGAAAGAAATCATAGATTTAGCATGAGACGAGTCAGAAAGGTCATTTGGCAGATTTTTTTATAAGTCATGTTTGTTTGTCTGTACTCAAGATAGCATTTACGGTTTGCCAATCATTTAAAGACCCGTTGCGACATGCACACTCGCGCATAGACCACTTATATGGCAAGCCAAGGGGGCCAAAAGCGTGGAACAGCTACGCGTAGCTTCTTTCTCGTTACGAGCAGCTGTTTGACCAATCAAAATAGTCAAATTTAATCACGTGGTTGGGTCGTTAGCTGCGCGTAGTATAGTTATAGGTATCCTCTTTCACAATTATTATCTTGTAATTAATTTACGGAATTAGCATAGATAACGAACGGGTAAAGGAGGCCAAATCACAGCACGTGTCAAGAGAACATGTTGCTAATGCCTGGCTAAAATGACACAAAGCATATTTATTTAGTGTTTCCAAGTTTACACCGTGTTTAATAGCAAGTAACTTTATACTCGGGCTGTATTAGCGGTGCAGGGGATATGAAGGTCAAACAACAACTAGGCCTACTACTGATGTAAAGCGCTGTGTAAAGATATTGCAGGGAAAGCGATATCACATGCCACTGTGTAAATATGGAGAGAGTAAAATGGGTCATCATTTTTTTCGGAACGGGGGTGGGGGGGGGGGGGTTCCTAAATTTACAAAAAGTCGGCGTCAATAAATTGCGGCCCTCACTATTTCGGCATCAAAATGTTATGACCCCGACTCCCACCACCGATACACCTTACCCCCTAGACAGGCTAAAATTGAATTGAAATAAATCTTTTTGATTACAATAAACACACTATCTGTAGTCATCTTGTGACTCCCTACATTTTGTCATTATCAATTTATGACCCCCCCTCCTCCTTATTTTTCTTTCCACAAAAGTATGACCCCCCTATATTTGGGATCCACTTCCGAAGAAAATGATAGCCCCCTAAATATAGAACAATCATTATTCTGTTCAGATATTACTTTAATAGCACCTATACCATTTTTTGCTGATATACTACAGATATTTTCATTTACAAAAATTAACAACATAATATTTGTGAGAGAGGATGTTTACATCAGCTCCACGTGTTTAAAACCGCGAATCTGATTGGTTAATAAGCTGCACGTAACGAGAAAGAAGCTGCGCGTAGCTAGTCCCACGTTCTGAGCCGCTTAGCTTGCCATACACTTACGGTCTGCATCATTTTCTCGGAACGCGCGCAAGCAGCTATCTTCTGAAGATAGCATTGCGGGCTTAATAAAACAACAGATTAATATTTCACAAATTTAGAAGACGTCTGCTAGGAAAGTTTTTTTTTGATATGTTTTGTTTGTTAGTTTTTCCGCTATCTACTCAAGATAGCATTGATTAATAAAATACGAAGAAATTAAGAGAGGTTGAAAATGTTTTGTTATCTACAGATGATAGCATTTGGAACCTTATGAAATAATTTAAAAAAAATCATAAGATTTAGCATGAGACGAATCAGAAATTTCATTTGGTATCTTTTTTTATATTTCATGTTTGTTTGCTTGTTTGTTTGTTATCTACTCAAGATAGCATTTACGGTGCGATTTGCAAATCATTATAGGCCCTTTGCGACATGCATACCCTTACAGTTACATGTTAGAACCATTTTAATGCTAGTTTTATCAAAGGCGCCATACAATTATTTTTTTTATTACACAATCACAATTAGAGCTCATAAGCAAATCAATTCATACAATTGAAAGTGAATTATGATTGTTGAATACAATAGTCAATAGCTCTCAATGTCAATCTGCACCTGAAAAACAGTGAGTGCATTGGCATTGGTTAAGTTCAAGACATTTGAGACTACTAAAATGAATATTGTTCATGTTTTAATCTATAATTAACTCAAGATCCGATCAATACAGAATTTAACTGCCAATATATTGTGTTGTTGCACAGCAGATACTGTCTTCTTTTCACAAACATATTTTAATTTTGCAGGAAAATGTATGAAAAATCCCTAAATTTGTCAAGAGTATCATGCTCCGCTTTGATTCTTTTGTATAATTATCAATTATCCGACATTTCATTTTTAAATTACAGATGGATGTTCCAATTTTAACATGTGTATTATATACTTTTAACCGATTGACCTTTAGGCCAAAAAATAAAAGTTTGTTTCCTGTAGCGCATTTAATTTTTGATGGCTTATTTTGCGCATTTAGATTTTTTTTCACATACAAAATTTTTTATATTTTTTATTTCAAGGCATGGATTTAAAAACAAACAAAAAAAAAACAAACGCATTACGCATTTGACTTTTTAGACCTGCTACAGGAAACAAACATGTTTTTTTTTTTTGCCTTACCTCTGAAATATAACCTGAGCTTCTTGTTTACTCTCCAGAGGCAAAAGAATGTATGCACCACTGGGGATGAGGCTATTATGAAAACATGCAAGAAATTATTTTCTGGTATATACCACCAAACTTTCTGCAATATCTCCAAAACTACAATGAAGGTGAAATTTTGGATATGCAAATAGAAAAATATGGGCTTTCATTTAAAACCAAAAAACATACTACTTCCGGTTGAGCCCTGGGGGGTGAGAATGTGATATAAAGGCATATAAAGGTCCTTTAAAGGAGTATTCAGTGACCTTTAATGACATTGACATGTGGCTGTGTGTCCTGAACTCGCCACCCTTAGCGTTACATCACAAATATTATGAATTTTTACACCAATTGAGTTTCCAATTAAATTATCTCCACAATTATTAACCCTAAACTAGCAAAAGTATACATTTTTGAAAAGCTGAAGGCATAAGCAATTCAAATATACACATTTCAACGTAATATACAGGGTGACCTTCAAGTTATACAGGGAGAAATAAAAAAGATTTGGATAAAAAATGGGTTAGGCCCCCTAATGCATTGCTTATTACCAACTTGCAGTAATAAACTGGAAGTAAACAACATTCTTTTGGTTAGAGGACAGGGGGAGCCTACTGACTTTGGAAGAACCAAAATCAGAGCTGTTTGGTAATCTCGGAATACAGGGTGTCTCAAAGTATTACAATTCAACATCATTTGAACTGAAATATTACAGAAAAAATAAGCCTATATTTAGATACCTCATCAAATATCCCTTCAGAAAATCTATACTTTGACTATGATAGGATTAGTAATTACAATTTTACAGTAACTTTTAGATTTTGAAGACATCCGCATTACTTACTACAGTGTTTAATATGAAAACAGATATTTTTGTGTGGAAAAGTTTGTATTTTCTAGACTAAACCAATCATAAATGATTAAAAACAATTAGTAAAATTGTTTAGCTGTAAGGTCATGAATGTTTTAGATGCTAAATAGAGTTAAAATTCAATTTACAGCCTTTACAGGAGCAGATTATGAACTAAAAATATCAATCCCATAGAGTTTGTGTGTACCACACCCCCACCTCCGCCACTCTGCCCATTCTGAATTCTATGAAGCACAGTGTCAGTATTAAAAAGGCTAAAGAATTTCTTTTTACATGGTTAAAAGTGCATTTTATTTACCAATAAAATAATACCACAAGCATGACAATAACTTCTTGCTTGGCAGAGATGTCATCATTTAATTTGAGTCGACTTTGGAAACGCGTAACATCGCCACGTTTTGTGCATTGGGTGGCGAGTTCAGGACACACAACCATGTATTAGTAGATATTCCCAAGAACCATTTTCCAAAATTTTAATCAATTTTAGCTTCGGTTTGCATTGCCAAGTTTTGCATCATTGTGCGTATTTTTATTGCTCCGGCGAGTAGGCTACAGTGCTAAATGGTACTGTACTTCAGTGGTGGCGCTACGGGGGGTGGGGCTACTAGCCTGAGTCCCTCGGCCCCGACCTCGAAATCCTGGTGCCGCCACTGCTGTACTTTACAATTGTCTATGAAACTCTTGCTTTGGCAGTTCTTGCTTTCTTTGGGATTGGAACAAAATTAGACCAAAATAATGCAAATCTAAAATTTTCACCCAACCCTCCCTGCAGGATATGAGAGTAACCAGGCCCGTACGCAGGATTTTTTTTGGGGGGGTGCTGATTTTGAAAAAGTGGATTTTTTTCAAGAGGGGGGCGATTTTGTGAAAAGTGGACTTTCATCCCCAAATTTGGACCTTTTTTAACCAAAAATGCGTAAAAAACCTGATTTTTTTGGCTCGCTGCGCTCGAAAATTCTCAAAATTTGGGACTTTTTGTATACTTTTGCAAATTTGGGGAGGTGCGGTCGCACCCCCCGCACACGGGCCTGAGAGTAACCCTAAACATCGTGTATTTTGTGCTCGAAATGCAATTCTGTTGCCATAACTACCCGCCGATTGGCCAAAAAGAAGTTTTCATTATCAATTGGACCAATCAGCAACATTGTTAGAATAATTTCACCACACACACCAAAAAAATGGGATGAAATATTTGCAAAGCTCCATTCTAATTGGTGATTAAAATGAAGATATCATATAATTGATAAATGAGAGGCAATGTTAGATCGGTAGGTAGTTGACTGTTCTGGTAGTGCTCAGGGGGTAAGAGAATTATGAGGATACTTTAATGTTTGAAAATTGAGTACATTTTATCTTATTTTTGCTCATATT
This sequence comes from Amphiura filiformis, assembly GCF_039555335.1. Classification (NCBI taxonomy): domain Eukaryota; kingdom Metazoa; phylum Echinodermata; class Ophiuroidea; order Amphilepidida; family Amphiuridae; genus Amphiura; species Amphiura filiformis. The sequence continues at coordinate 23,924,069 of NC_092644.1, forward strand.
TTTCAGATATTATTTTTGAAAGATGTGCATGAAAATTGTTCAAAAATTAAATACAGTCAAAGGGGATATTTTGTGCGCTTACATTTTCACGATTGGCCATTTTTAATTTTGGCCATTTGGCTTGTTTCTATTTCCGAGCACAAGAAAAAAAAATTGCATTGCCAGTATGTACTCACAAATTTTTGCGGTGTTTTTAATTTTGCGTCTGCAAAATTTAGTGCAAAAAGCGTGAACATACATGTAGTCATGTAGCGTGAAAATTTCCACTTTTACAGAATTCACAAACGAAATAAATACAAACATATAAAGAAAAATCTGTTTTCTAGAAATATATATTTTTTTAAAATTTTCATGTTTATTTAGGAAACAAATGATCCAAAATAAAAAGATGTGGTTTTGAAAGTATATATTTGTCAAATTTATTACCCTGGCAAGAAGGGATTTTCCTCTAAATATGGGCTGATGTCTCGATACATTATACATTAACCAACTGCTTGCTGATGTTAACAGCAATATAATAAATGGGGTACATTTCAAATAATGAATAACACATCAATGGAATACATTTCAAATAACAAACATCTCTTTTGGCAACCACATTTGACAAAATAGAGGGTGCCATTCATCATTCAAATGGTTGTTTTATGCTTTAAGGGGGTACTACACCCCTGGCCAATTTTGTGCCGATTTTTGCATTTTTCTCAAAAATTATAGTGCATCGGTGACAAGTAAGATATGTATATTATAATATAGGGGCAAGGACTACAACTACTGCACTGAAAATTCAGCAACTCAAGGCAAGTAGTTATAGATTTATTGATCAAATATTGGTTTTCCCTCATATTTGACTGTAACTCCACAACTGTTGTCTGTGCTGAAATAAAATTTCCAGTGCAGTAGTTGTAGTCCTTGCCCCTATAATATACATCTTACTTGTCACCAATGCACTATAATTTTTGAGAAAAATGCAAAAATAGGCACAAAATTGGGGCATGGGTGTAGTACCCCCTTAATACTAATTTTTTTGATAAAGATGGTTTATAAAACTTTTTTTGTGCCCCGGCAACCCAGCACTTATTGTTTGGTTTCTGTTTTCTGTTGTTTCTATTAGTAATTCATGAAGAAAACGGAAAGTTGTAAAAATATTGCAAAAAAATTATCAAAATGGTTATGACAAACATGAATACTAAAATTGGCCTGTGCAAATATCAGAAATATTGTGTTGATTTTGCATTTTAAGGTAAAATAGGTATATGTTTTAGGAAAATAATATTTCTGAATCTAGACTAGGAAGTTTTGATGGTTCTCTTCACTAGCACACTGATCTTGGCAGGCTATATGGGTTCTATGGGCAGACACACCAGGTACCATGCTTTGTTGTTGTTCAGTATCTGCCATGTATGGCCTGTATCTCTGTTGAGAGCTACCTGCTGAGTAGTGAGCAATGAATACACATGTTCCGTAAGGGCTGGGGTATGAACGTTTGGACAGTATTTATTTTGGGACATTAGAGCACACCAGACATATCGAATTGCATTCTGAATACAAAGAATGTCATTCTGATATCAAATAATTTTGATTTTTTGAAATTCGCAATTTAATACACATTTTATGGCAAATAATTAAAATTGATATTTTGATATTTAACAGTACTTGAAGTAAACTTTATAAATCTGATGATTTATACTAAAAGTGTATGTAGGTGGGATGAAAAGCCGACGATCAATTGAAAATTTTGACCTTTCGTATTGAAGATATGGATTTTTTCCCAAAACACCAAAAAAAATTTGGTCTTTTTGGGAAAAAAATCCATATCTTCAATATGAAAGGTCAAAATTTTCAATTGACCGTCGGCTTTTCCTCCCTGCTACATACACATTAAGAATATATCATTAGATTTATATAATTTACTTTGAGGACTGTTATATATCAAAAATTTGAAAAATATCAAATTTTTATAATTTGTCATAAAATTTGTATTATTGTGATTTTAAAAAAATGAAAATTATTTAATATCAGAAAGACATGCTTCGTATTCAGAATGCAATTCGATAGGTCTGAGGTGCTCTCATGTCCCACAAAAAATACTGTCGAAATGCAATAAACGCTCATTTTGGATCCCTTAATCTCTTCATGTAGATAGTAGTCTGTCTGTGGTGGTCTGTTATCAAATATATGTTGGATAATTTTCAACTACATGTAACATGTTTGACCCTGCAACATGCAGCATAGTTATTTGAGGGAAGACCTGTATTAAGGTGGCTGTGTACTCTCAGATATGCATGTAGTAAAAGTGCAATAACTTTGTAATTATTCGCGCAAGATATATAAAAGTATACATTTTTATGAAGGCAAGACATCAATAAATCTTAATATAAATACAGATTTGGGGTAAAAACAACAATTATGAAGAAAATCACAAAAAAGTGAGTTTTGGGCAATATTTGTTAGGTACATCATAACAAAAAAAACACTCTTTCCAAAATATTTTATTTTGTTTTTAGCTCAATCTTGAGGCTCCATTCCAAAAACGTTTTTTTTTTTTTTGATATTGGCCTTATTTTTTGAGATATTGACCATATAAGGCATCAAATTGAACTTTTTAAAAATTCACACACGCCTATTTGCACAAAAAGATGCCTAAAATCATAAATAGACCAAAATATAAAAAATGAGAAAACCGTTTCTTGAGTCGATCATGCTTTTTACGATGATCATATTTGCTTACCTATAGATGTTGTATTTATTGAGTTATCGTGTACCTAAATCGTCATTTTACCGAGAAAATGAACAATGAAAGAATGGCCGTTGAAGTTTAAAGTGGTCACATTATGCACTTTCATCGAATCTTACAGGAGAATGCGGCAGTTTTCGTTTTTCTACCTTATATAACGTGAACATCGGGTAAATCCACAGCCCCTTGAGAGGTTTGAGTGAAATCCATTCATAACTTGATATTTAAATCGGGGGAAAGAACTTGAAAAAACCCACATTTTATCAGCTAAAACGGAGCCATTTGACCGCTAGGTTTTTGTGAAATCAGTGCTTCCGTAAGATGCGCGGCGCAAGATGTAGATACGCTGCGTATGCATGCGTAGCGTATTTGTGCGTTAACAAATTGCGCGACACATAGCGCGCGATGCGCTGGTTATGCTAGCGTGTACCCTGCTGGTACAACAAAGATTTTCTTTCCTTTTCAATTTCAAATACGAGTGGAATAGTGAAATAAAATCCTTAAAATATTGCAGTTGGAGTTTACAAATCTGGATTTTCATTCCTTGTATTTATAAAAAACATAACAAAGTACAAACTTATCAAAAAAGCTCAATTTTGCGAAAGAAACCATGTCTAGAGTACACAGCCGCGTTAATAAATAAACAAGATCACTGCTTGGAAATAAGATAGGCCTGTGTACATTTCCTGGTAACAAGATGGTGATCAAAAGCTATTGATGCACACATCACTTTCAAATATTTGGGTCTATTTTTATGATGACACAAATGTCAAAACTAGAATGAAGCATTAGAGCATACGTAATGATTGGATTTTGTTACTACGAATATTATCAATAAACATTCACTTATTGGCTTTAAAGGTGCTATTTTGGGGTTCAGTTTGTGTAGGCCTGTAATATATACTGGTACTTAAAAAATATATTTCTTGAAAGTTTGCTTGTTACTTTGTATGCTTAAATCCTCAAAAAACAAAAAGAGCTATGAATTATTCTATACTATAAGGTGCAAACGTCGGTTCCAACTCATGCCATCCAAACCTGGTGATAATAATATTTGAGTAGGGGGACAACATGTGAGTGGAGATATTTCAGGTCAAAGGTCACTTAGTGGTCAAATGAGGTCATTGTTGATTTTGATAAAGCGATGGGCAAATTGCCCTCCTTTGTAAAAGTAATTTCAATGTCAAACATTACCTAGTGGTAATAATCTGTGTAAGGGGCATCAACTGAAATTGTTCGTATTGGGCTGTAAGTTAGTGAACGTAAACCTTATGAGTAACAACATAAAGAGCATAAAAGTATAAAAATTGGAATGGAACTGTTGTAAGGAATCCAACTGAATCATCAGTATCTGGGAAAAAGTGCCTCAAGTGATTTTGAGGTTTGAACCAACCGAATCTTTGCACTTGAATTATTTTGACTTTTTTTATAAAAGAAATATAAAGTTACTCAATGTGAACAACCATGTCCCAGCACATCCCTTTTTAAAGGGATTTTTATTATGGTAGTTTCTTTATTTCCATAACTTTTTTCACTGGTATTAGTGGTGGGTTAAAGAATGCTGATGCTTCAAATTTCTTAGGGAACCAGCTTATTTGATGCGGTATGATCTCCTGAGCATTTTGACACCTTTTTCATGCAAATCGGCCAAAAGATGAGAAGGTGCCGGCCAAAACAAGTATTTGGACAGGGGGGGTCTGTTGGGGGGTCTGAAAATCAATACTTCATCAACAATCATTATTATATGCCAAATATAATAATAATAAAAAAAATAAAATAAAATATTGCATATTAAAGGGATAGTCAGTGATTTTGACCCCCACTTTTAATGACATGTATCAGTAGATACACCCATGAAAACTCATTTTCGAAAATTTCAGACAATTTGAAGCATCTTTGAAGACTTCCCCTTCTAAATGATATCAAACTTACACAATATTGTTAGAATATATACAGTTGTCATATTTTCTCACACATCAACTATGAAAACCTAATTATCAACTGAATATAGCAAACCCTTCCAAACACAAACATATGTTCTTATTATAAATGAGAATAGAATCACTTAGGTGACTTTTCAAATGTTTAAATCATAATATATCTTAATAAGAACAGTTTCAGTATATGTAGCAGTAAAGATAATTTAAAGCACCAAAAATACCAATTAACTACGCCATGAATCAGATTTCTATACCAAATGAATACTATCAGGCATGAGATCATAGTCCAGCCAAATCACAGGCAAATGCTCAAGTAGGAACAAGGAAATATACATATTTTAAGGCAATTTTCAAAGGGCACATCAATTTGTGAAGGCAACAACATGTTAAAGAATAGCAAAATAACTAACTTCTAGTGCATCAAGGCAACTGGTAGAGGCAATTGCCTTTGATTATTTTGCACCCTGCCTGTTACCTTACTTGTTTTGTTGGTAACCATCATGACTAACAGTTCACTTAGGGACTGTTCATAAACACTTGTTGGGAGGCCTGATGTAAAAAAATTTAATTGCAAAAAATGTTCAGGCCCCCCTTTACAGATCTTAAAAATTTCAGGCCCCCCTTTTTGACATGAAAATTATGGGTCAACCCCATAGAAAAACATGTAAACTCTATTTTCCCAGGAAAATTTGTGGTCATTTTTTCCAGGCCCCCTCTTAAGGGCCCTTTTCGCATCAGGCCCCCTAACAAGTGTTTGTGAACGGTCCCTTACTTCAGTGGTTGACCTCATCACATATAACATTTTCAATACAACTGCCTTACAAGTACATAACAGTTTGAAACATTTTAACTATAAATATAACTGCTTAAAATTGAGATGTATCTTCTTTAGATAGAAAACTTGAACTTTTGCACAATAACACTCTATCCTAGTAACACAAAAAGATCATAAAATTGATTTAAATAGACTATATGAAGAGCTCTGTTGCAAAAGCACTTACATCCACTTTTGGCTGAAATTGAGTTATTGATATGATATTATAGTGTGGGTAAAACTATACATTTTGGTGATTGTTTAACCTTTATACCACCTTCCTTCCGAAGATATCGTATATTTTCCGTTTGGGAAATCTTAGGGAATTTTGAAAAATAAGTTTGTATAATAGTAGCCTTGAATGCTCTTTAACTATAAAATCAAAAGGAACTGTTTTGGGGTCACTATGTTTGAAAAAAGTCATTGTAATTAATGAAAGCTGTTGCTTCGAAAATGCTCAAAAATGTCATTTTGCCGGATTTAATTAAAAAATCATAATTAAAAAAGTAAATGAGATGTTTCAATTTTGAAAGTATTAGTCAAGTTACATATAAAAGTAGTGCAAACATGTGGGCTCAAATTTGATTGTAAAGGTGGTTTCTAGACAAGGGGTAAATTTATTTTGTTAAAAAAGTAATAATAAAATAAATAGGAAGGCTTGAAAATTGTACCAAACCTATTCTTTTAGTTTCTATTCATCAACACTTTATCCGAACCCAAATTGAATCCAAATCAATAATACTTGCACAATTAAAAAAGCTGTTTTTCTCAAAATGTCAAATAACTGGATGTAAGGGCTTTTGCAACAAAGCTCTTCATATGGAGAAACCATTTTTCTAGTAGTAGTTTTATGCTGTCAAAAAGAATATTATATCTGTTCTACTATAACTGTCTGAGAATATGGTCATAATGTATTTTTCTTTGGATCAAATGTAGCAACCGCCCTCCTCCAAATGCCCAAATAGGAGGAAAAATATATACTAGTATATTCACCTATACTTTTGTACAGAGATGGAATTTTGAAATGTGAGGATTAATTCCTCCTATTTGAGTAAAAATCTCATCGGTGAAGTATATAACTCTGGATCCGAATCTGAATCTGGATCAATGTCTTTGAACTCGGAACTTGAGGAAGATTTTTCTCCTGACTTCATGTCTATTTGACCACACAGTTTCTTCTTGTCAAAAGTGAAGTTGACAACCATGCTGCAATCACCATCCTCCAGCAATGCTGCAAGATTCTCCCATGATCTTGTAAGATCCACTTCATCGTATTCTTCAATCTGCTCTGGGGTCAGCTTGATTTCCGACTTGCACACAAAACCTCTTATATTAAGGAATATTTCATCTTTGATCTGGAATGCACCTGCTTTGTTCAGCCCAAAATTATCGATGTGATGTGACCATTTGGCAGGTTCAATAGTGGCAGCCCCTTCCCCTATTTTGATTTCCCTGACTGACGGGCTAGGCTGCTCAATATATATCTCCCTTCTAAAGCCTTGCGGGAAGTAGGTGACTTCATAGCATGTATCGTTGTATGGAAACAAGATGGGCGTGGCTGCTGTACCGTCTTCTCCAAACCAGATGCCGTCCCAACCACTGACGCCCTTCCAGCCCATCCTCCATTCATTCTTGCTAGGATCATATACAAGAATACAAGCAAAGCGATGATACTTCTCACTTAGATCAGGCATTTCACCATAAGCAAGGATCTTGTCTTCGTACACAATAGCAGAGGCTAGCTGAAATTTGTCTGGTAATGACGCAACAGCTTCCCATTCCTTCTTAACAATACGGTAACGCTCAACGGACATTATTCTCTCTTCCTTCGCATCTTCCCCTCCTATTGCATAAATGCAACCATCCAGATACAACAGGGGAAAGTTATGACGAGCTGTTTTCATGCACGGTAAAATATCCCATGAGCTCTGAACCAAATCGAACACGAAGAACTCATCTGTGCATTCTTTGTGTACATGCCTCCGAGGATCGGCATCATTGGAGGCAACGTTGCGCCAATTGCCATACAGCATGGTCTTCTGCAATCCACCAGCAGCATAGAGTGCGCCCTCTACTGTGATAAAGGAAGCCAGGTGAGGTAGGCTGTCAAATCTGGGCAATGATTCCCACTTGTGGTTCCGGATGTCGTAGTAGAAGAAGTCACTGTCCTCTGTGTCTTGTTTTTCACTTACGAACAGCGCTACTGGTGCCTGGAATGAAATGATAATCATTATGACAAAAGGATAATAATTTTTCCTGTAAATTGCTGACTATGACAAAAAATACATTTGAACAAATGCTACCTTACTTGTTGGTAGCTGTTATAAGATAGCCACTGACTTTAGTAGTTGACATCATCAAATATAACTTCCACTCAAAAAAGGCTAACAGATAACCACATCAGTGGTTGACCTCATCATGTAACATGTTCAATACAATTGTCTACTCCTGTTACCAGGGTGCAAATAAGGATTCTAAAGGGCAGGCATTTCAATGCAATTTTCAAAGAGGACATCATTTGTGAAGACAACTACATGTTAAAGAATAGCAAAATAACTAACTTCTAGGGCATCAATGCAACTGGTAGAGGCAATGGCCTTTGATTATTTTGCACCCTGCCTGTTACCTTACTTGTTTTGTTGGTAACCATCATGACTAACAGATAACCACTTAGGGACTGTTCGCAAACACTTGGTTGGGAGGCCTGATGCAAAAAAATTTAATTGCAAAAATTTGTCAGACCCCACTTTACAGATCTTAAAAATTTCAGGCCCCCTTTTTGAGATGAAAATTATTTGACAACCCCATAGAAAAGCATGTAAAATCTATTTTCCCAGGAAAATTTGTGGTCATTTTTTTCAGGCCCCCCCTTAAGGGCCCTTTTTGCATCAGGCCCCCTAACAAGTGTTTGTGAACGGTCCCTTACTTCAGTGGTTGACCTCACACAGCGATATTTCCCTACCCAAAAAATAGCGCCATCTCTTGATATACGGATATGTTTGACGGCGATATTTTGAGGCGTTTCCAAAACATCCCGAGTAATTGAACTATGCAAAACTACCCGTACAACCACTTTCAAAACAAAACCATTCATGTAGAAGATCATTTTACAACTCTCATATTCCCAAGAATACATACTGTATTGTAGAAAATAAATGGGTTGATATTTGAATCGATTCAAGCAATTTCGAAGGGCTATTTTGATAAAATCATCAAAGGCCAATATGATGATGACATTTTGTATTCCAATTTTACAATATTTTTCGAGTTTTGTTGAGAATTTTGGAAGTTTTCTGGGGTGTATGCAAGTACAATGCACACATACATGCATATGGCATCTTCCGCCTTTTAGGCGATTTTTCCGCCTTCAACCATCAATTTGGTCATATCTTCGGATTTGATCGGACCTGCCTTTTACTACATATTCCACGCCTCGGCATGCTTTCGGATGTATTATAGTACACAGACATACTTGAACGAGTAGAGGTTAATAGAAGCGAGTTTCAGTTTGCAGTTATGTACCGAATGGAATGTAAATATACCTCATGGTATCAGTTAAACTCTAAAATTCCTAGAGCGATTTTTATAAACTCATCACAAGAATACTCTGTTAGCAATATGAACAAAAGAGTAAATCCGAGTATTCATGAAACCAGCATGGTAGCCCTCATGATTAATGCCTGGTATTGTCTCTTGAACATGCTCTGGTCGTGCTTGGTACAACCTTGAAATAAACTACAATGCAGTCTTGGGTTCGAGTCCAGTAGAGAAATAATAATTTGTTACGTGGTCAATAGATGAAATATCGCTGTGCCTCATCACATATAACATTTTCAATACAATTGCCTTACAAGTACATAACAGTTTGAAATATTTTAACTATAGATATAACTGCTTAAAATTGAGATGTATCTTCTTTAGCTAGAAAACTTGAACTTTTGCACATAAAACACTCTATCATAGTAACACAAAAAGATTATAAAATTGATCTAAATACACTATATGGAGAAACCATTTTTCTAGTAGTTTTATGCTATCAAAAATAATATTATATCTGTTCTACTATAACTGTCTGAGAATATGGTCATAATGTATTTTTCTTTGGATCAAATGTGAAGTCGACAACCATACCGCAACCGCCCTCCTCCAAATGCCCAAATAGGAGGGAAATATATACTAGTATATTCGTCTATACTTATGTACAGAGATGGAATTTTGAAATGTGAGGATTAATTCCTCCTATTTGAGTAACAATCTCATCGCTGAAGTATATAACTCTGGATCTGAATCTGAATCTGGATCAATGTCTTTGAACTTGGAACCTGAGGAAGATTTGTCTCCTGTCTTCATGCCTAGTTGACCACACGGTCTCTTTCTGTCAAAAGTGAAGTTGACAACCATGCTGCTATCACCATCATCCAGCAATGCTGCAAGATTCACCCACTCCTCAATATCCACATAATCACAGTCATCCAATGTCTCAGGATTCACCTTGATGCCTGGCTTGTACACATAACCTCTTATGTTAAAGAATATTTCATCTTTGATTTGGAATGCACCCACTTTGTTCAGCTCAAAATCACGATCTTCTTCATCTTCACCTAATTCAATGGTTTCAACACCTTCACCTATTTTCAACTCACTGACGGCTGGAATCGGCTGATCAATGTAGGACTGCATGTCAAAATCCTGCGGATAGTATGATACATCATATAGTTTTCCTTGGTAGGGAACCATCACAGGGGCTGCCGCTGTGTCTTCAGATCCAAACCAAATAGATATTGTATAATCACTTGCACCTTTCCAGGCTGTTTTCCATTCGTTTTTGCTTGGGTCGTAAACAAGAATACAAGCAAAGTGTTTTTGCTTATCATCAGGATCACTCAATTCTCCTTGCACTAAGATCTTGCCTTCATAAACCACAGCACAAGCCAGCTGTAATCCCTTAGGAAGCGGTGCTAAAGCCTCCCATTTCTTCTCAGCAATGTCATAACGCTCAACTGCACTCACGGAATCCTCTTGATCATCTTCTCCTCCGATTGCATAAATACAACCATCCAGATGGAGCATTGTGAACTTGCAACGAGCTGTTATCATTGACGGCAGATGATCCCATGCGCATTCTGCTGCATCAAACACCTGAAACCCATCTGTGCATTCTCTATCAATGCGCTTGATCGCAACCTCTTCATCATCATCCTCATAATCAGAGTCAAAGTTCTGCCAGTAGTGGATGACCTTCTGTAAACCACCTGCTGCATAGAGACTTCCGTCTACTGTGATGAAGGATGCCAGGTAGTGTAGGTTGTGAAATCTAGGCAGTGATTCCCACTGGTGTTCTTGGGTGTTGTAGTAGAAGAATTTGCTGCAGTCTGTGTCTTCTTTTGCAGCTACATAAAGTGCTATGGGAGCCTGGAATTATAAGAGTGAAGGCAAAGTACAGCATAAATGATATAGAGCCATACACATATCCGGGACATTTCAAGTCCACCTATCAGCGTTTAACAAAAATGTAAATAAAAACAAACTTCAGTACGGTGTCCCTGCAAACACAAAAACGTTTTTAAAACGTTTTAAATAAGTTATATTTTGGGTTTTGGTTTGGGTAAAATGTTTTAATAACATTAAAATGTCGGGTTATATAAAGGTCATGAAATCGTTTAAAAACGTTTTGTATGAAAACACACTGCAACAATATTTTTAAAATGTTTTCGAAACTACTTTTGCAAACATTTTTGGCCAAATACTTTGTCAACACCTAAATATGGCTCAAAATATGCTAAGGTGTCATATTATAGCCATATATTTTGACATCTTTTTTTAAAAATAATAATTATAGAAATGGAATATTTGCTAGTTTAGTGGCAAGTTTAGGTAGTAAAGACATAGCATACACAATTTAAGTAAAATCCTTTCACTCTAAATAATAAAAAAAATAAAAATAGCTGTAAAAATGCCTATTTTTACACTTTTATTTGTAACATGCCAAGAGACGCCCTTTTTCAACAGCTTTTCATTTTTTTATGGATCCTTATAGAAATTCATGTGACCTGTTTCCCAAAATGGTGCAGTAAACCAATCAAAAAAAACAGAAAGAGGCATTATGAATTATAAGTTAACAGATCAAAAAAAGGATTTAAAAGTTTGCCTTGCGTATGTTACTATTGTCTGTCAAACTTTTGATTGATTTTGAAGTCCCTCAGTTTTTTATAAACAAAGACTTGAAGCATAAACTAAAGGGCAAATCTATTGTAAATAACTTCATTTCTCCATATTATAATCAATTTGTAAGTGGCTGCCATCTTTTTTGAACATATAACAATTTTAAAATTTTTCTTGAAATGTCTGTCAAATAGTAACATACGCAAAGAGGCGGTGCTGTAATTCCTGCTAAACTAGGGTGATACAGCTAATTATGCTACATGACATAGCATTTAGCTCCACCTAGCTTTGTGGCACTATCACTTTGTGAGGAGAAGCTTTTTGATGACACAATCCATTGTTAAGTGTTGTCTGTCAAACATTTGTACGCATAAGTAACATACATAAGATTTGTATGTGTCTGTCAAAAAAGTAACATACATAATACGTTTAAAAAATTAAAAATCACTTGATGTTCACATTATGATGATAGTTTAGAGTTTATAAAAGTGTTTTAAAACATGTGATTTATAAACTGCATGTGATCTTTATTCAATTTCCCATCTTGAACTACTGTTTTTGCCAAATTATTATTCTGTATGTTACATTTGACAGACATCTTGCGTATGTTATGGCTTGACAGACACACATATTTTATTTATAACAATTTATCCTCCTTATTGTAATATTTGGACACATTTTTTCCACAATCAGTTGCTGTAGGTCCTACACCTAAATAACCACAAAATACCTTATGTAATACTTTATAAATTTTTATTTGATTGCAGAAAATCATCAAAATTGTGTCTGTCAAATATAACGTCACATAAAGGGCTAGAAAATTAAATTTGTGAAGTAAATGGTCTATAACTTATCTTTCTTTTAGTGTATTATGAACGATATATGTGCATACTATAATTTAAACCTGGTTGGAGACCAAAAGAAAAGAGCTGGAAAAATAATTGTGTGTTACACTTTTATGACACCTTAGCTTATTTTGAGCCATATCATTATGTTAAAATATTTGCACCCAGCAAACACAGAAATGTTCTTAAAATGTTTTTTACAAAATGTTTTAATAACATTTAAATGTCGGGTTATATAAAGGTCGTGAAAACATTTTAAAAACGTTATTGTAAATATTTTGGGCAAACATTTTTTGCAAAATATTTTTCAACCCCAAATAACATTCTGTTTAGAATGATTTGTACCAAGTTTTCAAAAATATTTTTGGAATGTTATTAAAACGTTTTTATACCCTTTATATAACCCGACATTTAAATGTTTTCTATAAATCATTTGTTTTTGCTGTGCAGTAAATTACCAACAAATGTTATTTAATGTTATAAACACGTTTTATACCGTTAATGTACTCTTTATATAACCCGACATTTGAATGTTTTCTAACAACCTTTTATAACCATTTGCGAATTATGTCGAAAACATTTTGTGTTTGCTGGGGTACGACCAGACAAAATGTCAGATTTCTTGAGTTATGTCTGCTAAATTTTGAAACCAATACATCAGAAAGGTGACAGAATGTCATAGGATACTTACAGTAGGTAATATTCATACATTGCAGCATACTTGATAAATTTTGTGGAATTAAATGGCGAAATTATTTGACCCATGTGCGTAATATGCGGTGGGACAATACGCGCATCACTCCAAATATGGAAGGCTATCCCACAGTGTGACGTAAGCATATGGGTCTATGGTAGGCAAGCACTCAATCACTATAGCTTGGTTACTACCATGGAAGTTGTATTAGGAATAGGTCCACTTTTTGACGCAGAGATGCCACTACTATGTATTAAAAAAACAAAAATACCAAAAGATGTGAATGAAGCAAGCAAAGTGAGTGTAGTCTCCCATGTCATGGCATGGAGTCCAGGGGCCGCTCAAGGGCAGGGCCTTGGCAGGGATCCATGGGGCAGTGCCCCTTTGAATCTCATGGATTTTAACGCTTTCAATGGTCATCGGTTGGCATAAATGAACACATACTCAGCACAAGTTAGAAGCTTTACATAAAAACTAATAAAGGGTGTTTTACGAAGTTTTTGTAAATAAACACTGATTTTTTGTCAGATACACGAAAATACTGAATTTCAGTACATAACAATTTGAAAAGTGACATAGATCTCTTGAGTACAACATGAGATAGATACCACCTTGTTGTTGAGCAGTGTACCAGGGGTAACTGGTGCAATTTTTGTTGGTAAGTATGCCAAGTGAGTTTCTGTTGCATGTGCTGAAAGTTGCGCCAAATTGTACTAAATGTACCAGAAAAATCTGGATGTATATACATGTAGTACCTCCTACTCCATACATGATAAAAAGGCTGTGAGTACACAGGAATATTCATGTGACCTGCTAGGTAGGGCTCATCTACACAGGTACTCTAGTCGTTGCACCAAGTTGGAGTAACTGTGGTGTGACTTTGGTGAGGTACACCATTATATCATATATGGTACTTAATTTTGGTGTACCTCCAGAGTACCACTAAAGCCACACCACAGTTACTCCAACTTGGTGTAGCGAGAGTACCTCTGTAGATGAGCCCTATCTAGCAGGTCATAGGAATCCTTCTGTGTACTGCTTCCCAAATAACACTTCCCTGGTTGAATCAAATACCGAGCCAATGGCATACTATTAAAATCTCGCAACCATTTTGTTACCGGCATAGAGAGGTTTTTGGGTGGTGTTAAGAGGGTACGACACCCCTGACCCATTGTGACTATTTATGCATTTTTCTCAAATGAATTACATGTATAACACATTGGTGACAAGTATGTATATTATAAACGCAAGGAATCTGTACTGAAAATTCAGTAACTCAAGACAAGTAGTTATTGATTTATGGATCAAAATATTGGTTTTCACAGATTTTTGACTGTAACTCCACAACCGTTGTCTGTTGAAATAAAATTGCATTTGTTGAGTTCCTTGTAACAATTCTAATCAAATCCATATGATACTTTGCCCTAAGTTGCTTTCATTATTGAGAAAATGCATAAAGTCTTTAAAAATAAGGCCCAGGGGTGTGCTTCACCCTTAACGATCAATTATTCTTCCCCCCAAGCCATCTGCATCTAAAGTAAAATCAGAACATTTTTTTTTTTTTGGCATTATCTAACATGTTCTTGGCAAGACCAACATGTTAAATACCCGGTTAGAGTTTTATTGGGCTATTCCATTTGAAATCCACACTACCCCTGTGAAAGTTTTTGGAAATATCTTCCACAGGTGGAGTATGAATTTCTAATGGAATGAACATATCAGTAGCTTCATTTGCAACTCACCCTCCCTCTGTGGAAGATTCAGGTTGAATCTTTCTCAGAGGGCATATGAAATTCAAATAGAGCTGCCTATAAACATGTTCATTCCATTTGAAATTCATACTCCCCTTGTGGAAGATATTTCCAAAATCTTCCACAGGGGTAGTGTGTATATCAACTGGAATAGCCCACTGCTGATGAAACCAATACAGATGAGTGTGTGTGGGGAGTTTTGGTTATCTCGACAGCTATATAATAGACTATAATTAAAGACAAAGATAAAAAGAATTTATCGCGTCTGATGTCACTGTCAATTACGATCCTTGATTGGTTTACACAGGTTAATCAGCGTAAAAGGAAGACCGATCTATCTGGTGCTGATCGGAGAAAAGGAATAGCAGCAAATGGCGAAAAATTACGTACTTTTACAAGGCAAAAAGCAGCTTTTCTAGGCATTGTGGACATGGTGCCTTCGGTTAAGAAAGCTTCCTACCATAAAGACCTAACTTTTGAGATGGTTTGCATGTCAAAAGGTGCAAAATTAACAATAAGGCGCCCGGTTATAAATCCGCGTTCAGCAAGTCATCATCACGACCACTTGTAAACAAACCGTGCTCGAGTTTGATTGACAGATGACGTCAGACGCGATAAATTCTCGTTATCTTTGTCTTTCATTATATAGGGACTTAATTTATCACTCACCGTGATAGTGCTTCTTGTAGCAAACAAACCAGGCATCTTGTGGATCAGTTCAGCTTTGGGCCTACAGTAATGGAATAAAAACACAACATCTAAGAATAAATCATGTTGAAGGAATTGGCCCCATGAGAACTACCTGCTGATTAGCCAAAAACAAGTTTACGTTATCAATCGGACCAATCAGCAACATTGTTAGAATAATTTCACCACACAAAAAAATTGGGGTGAATTATTTGCAAAGCTCCATTCTGATTGGTGATTAAAGTGAATATATTACGTAATTGACCAATCAGAGGCAATGTTAGATAGGCAGGTAGTGATCTAGGGGATGGATGGTCATCCAATATTTCTATTGTGGTGGAAACAATGAAAGACGGGCAAAATAAAAAATCTCATCTTTTATTTTCTAATTTATACATTGCTTACCTTCCAGAAGCCTGTCCTTTCAGTGCCTCATCATAGAGCTGTTTGCACCCATCTACTCCAAGTATCTGTACATCCATCAGCTTTGTCAGTATCTCAGCAGGAACAAGTCCAAGCTTCACATGGGTCAGAATGCTGTGGGCATGGGCACGCCTGCTCTCCCAGTCATACTTCAGCCAGTTGACTACCATCTCTAAGACCTTTCAGAAAAAAAAGTGAAGAACTTCTGTGTCACTGTTTCATGAAACTATGACACACTGTAGTTTAATGTAAGGGGCATTAAATCAATAATTTGACAG
Organism: Amphiura filiformis; assembly: GCF_039555335.1. Classification (NCBI taxonomy): domain Eukaryota; kingdom Metazoa; phylum Echinodermata; class Ophiuroidea; order Amphilepidida; family Amphiuridae; genus Amphiura; species Amphiura filiformis. The sequence continues at coordinate 23,940,397 of NC_092644.1, forward strand.
GTTTGCTGTCAGACAAGTTTAGAACCGTCAAGCTTTTGTCAGGAGTACATCTCTGGGGTCTCCCCATCAGTCCGAAACCCCGTCAGTCCGAACCACCGCTAGTCCGAATATTTAGGGTTAGGGTTAGGGTTTGGGTTAGGGTTAGGTTTAGGGTTAGGTTTTAGGTTTAGCGTTAAATTTAGTTTTTAGGTTTTAGGTTTAACGTAAAATTTGGACTAGCGGTGGTTCGTACTGACGGGGTTTCGGACGAACGGGGTGTGCCCACATCTCTGATTTTTTTCAAGGCAAATTAATGTGCAAGACACTGGCTGTCACTTCATCCTTGGGATTCTTATGAGCCATATACTGAAGACCGCCCCTTTGCCAACAGTGAGCAAACCCTGCCTATCTGCTGTGTACTGTAATTATTTGAGGTGGCTCTCTGAAGCAGACTGCAAAATAAGGATTCTGAAGGGCACCCATTTCAAGGCAATTTTGAAAGGGCACATCTAATTTACAAGGCAATTACATGTTAAAGAACAGCAGCAATTAATAGGGCATCTGGTAACTGGTAGGGGCACCGAAGGGAATTTCCTTCAGTTATTTTGCAGCCTGTTCTGAAGACCAACCCTTATTTTAAAACAACAGAAAAAAACCAAAACAGGCTGCAACAACTCCCAGTCCGATTCATTGCCCAGGGCAGTACAAAATTCTCTTAGGCAATCAGAAGTTCACGATGCTCTGCCGGAATTGGCAATTTAAATCTTAGCAGGGAACTGATGAGTATGAAGTGAAATTTTGTTAATATGTTTTACATTTTAACATATGTGTTAGACTTTTATTTCAAAGGGTCAGTTTTGAAGGTTATGGTACTCCTTTGTTGACATTAAATGTCCCAAGATAGGGTGTGTTTAAGGTTCTGCAAGCAATTGTTCAATAACATCAAATTTTGGGTTCAAAAGTCGGGCACAATCAGGCAATTGATTTACAGAGTTGTTAGCCTTAACCCGCTGAGCACTACCTGCCGATCTAACATTGCCTCTGATCGGTCAATTACATGATATCTTCACTTTAATCACCAATCAGAATGGATCTTTAGAAATAATTCACCCCAATTTGTGTGGTGCAATTATTCTTACAATGTTGCTGATTGGTCCAATTGATAATGAAGACTTCTTTTTGGCCAATCGGCAGGTAGTTCTCATGGGGTTAATAATTAACTAACCTCCTTTTCTTCTTCCTCAGTGGCTAGATCTTCTTGTTTCAGGAACTGCTTGAAAAAATCAGCACTCCCCATCTCCAGAAACGCATCCAAAGTCATCAGCTCTTTGAAAAGCTTGCATAGGTACTTTTCAGTAACATCAGCCAGCTTCTTGAGGCCATTTGAATGGGCTATTTCCCAAACTTTGCACACTTCTCCAAGTGGTATCGGTACCTTTGCAGCCTTGTCTGCCTTAGCTTTTGCTGCTCTGGACTTTGCTTTACTTTCCTCAGGCTTGTACTTGGATCGGATGTATTTAGCACACGCTGATCTTGCCTCTAAAAATTGCATATAGCACGCCATCTCCAGTATAGCGCAGATCGTCTTCACAGCAACCTTCAGCTTTCCTGTATACAGATAGCCCAGTAGAATGCCAAAGATGTCTGGATTGCCCTCTATCTTGATCTCACTCTCGCCTTTCTCTTTGAACCCAGAAGTGAACATAGCTAAGAAGTACTTGCTGTTGGCAGCAAGGACAATCTTATGGGCTCGGAAAGACCTCCCACTGACGTTAACGACAACATCACAAAGCTGATTCTGCGTCTTGAAGTCATTCAGGGCTTCAAGTAGCTTCTTTGTATAGTCAGCTGGTGGTGACTTGGATTTGATGCACTCGGCACATATCTCATCTGAAAACCGCATGTAACCAGCCATTTCTATGATATTACTTTTTGTCTCTTCCGAGATCTTCAGGCGCCCAGTGTATGCAAATTCCAGTAGTGTCTCAAAGATCTCGGGTTTGCCGCCGATGCTGACATCACCATCTGCACTGTTTCCATCACCACCTGCACCTACTTCAGCTCCAGATGTGAACTTCTCCAAGAAGTAACAACTGCTTGCAGCCAGGACAGACTTATGAGCAGGGAAGGGTCTACCTCCGACACTAACGATGGTATCACACAACTGATTTTCTTTCCTGTGATAAAATAATTTCAAAAGGTTAAACAAAGTTTTAGACCTTAGGGGTACGACATTCCTATATGGCTTTTTTTTAAACCTTTGCATTTTCTCAAAAAGTAAAGCAACTTTGGCCAAAGGATTTGATTAGAAATGTTCCAAGGAACACAAAAATTCAATTTTATTTCAACGGACAACGGTTGTGGAGTTAAAGTAAAGAAATATCTTATCTCAAACTGTTGTGGAGTTAAAGTAAAAAATAAATCTTATTTCAAACTTGGAATTAGTATGTTTAGTTCAGCATCTGAGTTCAGTAAGAGAGATATTTTTAGTATAAATTTTACTTTTACAATGAGAAAAGTCGAAATTTATAAACTTTCTTGTTCTCAAACCAAAGCACCTCAATGACTTGAATCAAGTCTAACCCCGCCAGGGTCTTAGCTAGAAATTGAGAGTTGCCCGTCATTTAAATAAAATTGCTTGTCCTAATTTGACCTATAGATGTCTGGTAAATGTTTTAAAAAACATTTACCAGACATCTATAGCCCATTGGGGGGCTCAAAGAGTTCAAATATGTGCTGATATGGCCTTATTCTATAAACCTGGTCTACTAAAAAGGTCAATTAGCTTCTCAAAACATACAATTTATAATATAGCATCTGTCAAAGGCATTAATTTTGCCCGTCCCAGGAGCAAACTCCCCGCCTTAAATGACGGCCAGACGGGTGGCTAGCTAAGACCATGAACCCCGCCCTTGCTCCACAGGGATCCACTGATTTTACTCAAACACACTTTTTATCTTCAGAATCAGAAAACCAACCCTTTTAATTTACATGTGGTTTCATTTCACCCACCTTTTCTAAAGCCTGGGGGGCACTTAACACAAATGACCATACAGGTAGGCGCCCCCGGAAAGACCCCCCCTTTTTGGATTTCGCAGCTCCGAAAGACCCCCCTATATTTGACCAAAATAGAGCTCGAAAGACCCTTGATTTTGATCATGTCAAAATTGCTCATTCCTCATATTTCTGGTGTTTTCAGGCGATTTTCAACCAAAAAGCCAAGAGAGACCCTTGATTTTGACTGTTCGCAGCTCCAAAAGTCCCCATTTTACTTGTTCGCAGCTCCAAAAGACCCCCTGTTACCGGTACGCTGTCAGCTCCCAAAGACCCACCACCTAAAAATTCCGGGAAAACATACCCACCAAAATTTTTTAATGTGCCCCCCCCCCCCTGGTTCTAAAGCGTGTGCTCCACAACAGTGATTCTTTGTGTAATTAATCTAGGCAATGTTTACTCATCACCTGCAACTTGTGAGTGAAATTTCACTACAACAATCAAAACCCATACATACTGCCCTGGTTTGCACCATTTTTTCAAACAATGTCACTTTTAACTGAAAAAAAAAATTGAAAAGATTTAGGCCCTACTTAATTGTGGATGGTTGTTTCCATTGAAAATATTGGCGCTCTCACTCACCTGAGATTATTCAGTGCCTCCCCAAGCTTGCAGCCATGGCTCATATTCTGCCGGATCAGCCTCTGCAAGTTCCCGAAGGTGAACGACATCTTCCAAGTTTATCTGGATTGGTATATGAACACAAGTATCTTGGACCTAGACCTGGAAAGAAACATCATTTTAGACACTGAGCAGTCCATATAATTGAATACATGAATCCAAAACCCACCCAAGTCCAATGGAAGTGATTTTGAGAAAAAAACATGTGTATCATTTTAATTCCTTCAGTTAGATTTACCTGGTCAATATGGTAAGTTTATGCGTGCAAATGGGTGGGTTAATCTGTATTAGGTATGACGATTAGCATTTCAGGGACTTCGTGGGGTTCATTTTAAATTCTGGACTTGGGTGGTTTTTTGAATCATATACTAAGACAATAATGTTGGAATGAGATTACCACTAGTAAGATAATACAAAATAAAGCACACAGTTAAATGTATAATGTTGATATAAGCATTCTGCCATGTAATATAAACCACACACTTAAACACTTTCCTTGATTAAACCCATTCTTTTTTCAAAAGTCACTCTCCAGCAATGAATGTGTTACAAGTGGACTTGTATATACTGGATTTCAATCAATGTGTTACAAGACTCAAATCATGGACTTGGGTTGATTCTTTCATACATGCTATTTTTCACATGCTCAATAGACACAGAGGATGAATTTGAGTTGTTCTTTCATACATATGACAGGCCTATGTATAGCAACACTTTCCCATGCTTAACTCAATTTGGCCAAAGTGTGGACTTGGGTGGCTTTTGTATTCATATATTCAACTGTTGTCCATATGGGGTGAAAAGTCGATAGGGTGGGGCATGGGGTGGGAGCTAGGCCTTTTTTTCTAGTTTCAGGGCTGGAAAAATTAAAATTTCCCTGGAAGATGATCAAAATTTCCCTTCAAAAAGACAAATTTTTCTCCAAATTCTTATGTATTTCTTTGTTTAAAGCAAAATTTGACAAAGTTTTTTCCCAGGTTTTTTCACAAGTTACCTCAAGTGTCAGGGTGTTTCCATAACCTGACCACCTTTTCTGACTACCTTTTCTGACCATCTTTTTTGACCATCTTTTTTGACCTTCTTATTTGACATTATTTTGATGTTTGCTTCATTTTTATTATCTTTACAGTTTGCACAATAATGTTGTACCATTCTGGATGTTAAGTGACATAAAATTGAAATTATCAAGTGAAATTTGTTTTGTTTTTCCATACTTCCATGGTTTTTCACAGGGCAGTTAACTTCTCAGTTTAGAGAGGAGACAGTTATCATTTCAGGTGCTGGGTCAATAATCAATAAAGTAAACACAATTAACACTTCACAAGGTCATATTCATGATATTTGTCAAACATGCCCTGATATATTATTAGCCTTGGGTGCAGCATGAATGTGGATATGGGTTTAAGGGTATACGGGGTATTGTTGGTCGAAGCAGATTTTCATTATCTGAATCATGTGAATCAATATATTATTGAAAAATAACACTTTGGTGTTTTGCAGAAGTTCATTATCCCGGTTCATTATACAAATCATATACTTGGGAAAACTTGCTTAATTTATTGTTAATGATTAGTTTGTAAATTAAATCTAATACTGGAACTAATTTGCAACTCACTTTGCTACGTTGCGTCCGAAAACATCGGACTTCGTCAGGCATCTGATTGAAGATGTTGTGATGGCGTCAGATGTTTGTGACGTCAGAGCGGCGAGGAATGTCTCGTAACGCCGGGTCCCATGCGCGTGACAACTGGAAGCGGAGTCCCCCTTTTCTGTTAATGGCGGGATCCTCCACTCTCTCCCATATGGATTCTCTGACTCCTCGCTCAAACCACTTCTCCTCCTTATCTAGAATAACCGCTTCCTCAGGGTTGAAGAAATGTTCAGTTTTCTTGTTGCAGTGGTTGTAAACCGCGGAGTTTTGGGCTTCGCTGGAGCTAGGCGCCTGTGTTGGTTCAAAGCAGCTCAGAGAGATTGTTTTGTCTCGCCTACATAGGAGTCACCACAGTCCGGGGCAGCACAGGTAATGCCATAAACTAGATTGCACTGACGTCACAACATCTGACGTCATCACAACATCTTCAATCAGATGCCTGACGAAGTCCGATGTTTTCGGACGCAACGTAGCAAAGTGAGTTGCAAATTAGTTCCAGTATTAGATTTAATTTACAAACTAATGTTTTGAACTACTGGATGAATAATCTACACCAAGTTATTGTTAATGAGTTATGTACGTTTTACAAAAGTGTTGTTGTTTCAGCCCTCTCTACAACATAACTTAAGAACCACAGGACCTAATACAAAAGTATATCTGTGATATTTGAATTATTCTACACGCTCGCTATGAATAAGCCCAATCGCCATAACTTTCAGTTTTTGGGACACTTTGAACTCTGACATATCTGGAAAATTGCTGTAATCATTAATTTATTATTGTAATAATGTTATCATTATAAATAATAAAATAATTAATTTATACAATAATCAAATTTTTGGGTTTGTTTTTACTCTAGTAACACGTTTTAAATTATATTTTGTACGCTCAAAACCCCAATTTTTCTGAATTTTTCCGATAGGTCAAAGGACAAAGTGTCCCAAAACTGCAAAATGTGTCCCACAATGCATTGCAAACTTCCAATGCCGATTGGGCTTATTGAGCAATGCAATTTTTGCTAAAGCTCATGCCATTTGCAAGGTGCTGTGAACTACTTTGTTTTCTGCTGCTTCGACCAACAATACATCGTATACCCTTAATTGTCCATCAGACAGACAAAGTCTGAACAGGGAAGTGCTGAGGGTAACACGTGGAGCACTTGTTCGAATGAAGTCAGGAAAATTGGATGTGTGTGCAAAATTTTATTTTATTTGTTTTAAATAATTTCATTTACCATGAAAGTGTTGTAGTTTTTAAGTTTAAAGTTTTTATTTGGAAATTGCTTTTACATCAATGGCACTCGATCCGATGGTGCATCCAAGACATTAAATATACAAACGAAACTGTATTAAACAAAACAAAATAAAAGGATACTCGACAAGCAAAAGGTACAAATAAATATCTAAAGTGAGAAAGAAATAACAACCATGTACCCTTAAAAGTGTTGTTTATCTATTAACAAGTCCCAGAGAAAAGTTGCAAATTATCACCCAGCAGGACTGTCTATGATTATGGTGTAAAACACTAGGATCCAAAACATTCTCATCTATTAGTGCACAGTTCTTTAACTCCGATACATTTGTACATTCATTGAATGACCTTTGAAAATTGGGGTACAAAAACCTCCTACTCTACAACTTGAGGTCAAATTTTGCACTATGATTGTTTAGTTAATGTTATTGGACTATGGCATTGGGATAAGGCCATCAAATATCACAGGGCTCACTGTAAAAGCTGGTCAGAAAAGGTAGTCAGAAAAGGTAGTCAGAATAGGTGGTCAGGTTATGGAAACACCCCAAGTGTCATATGAAATATGTTCTGGGTATGTTTTAGAGGCTAATAAACACATCTAGAGTGGTCTGTAATGTACAACCCAAAAATATGCACATTTAGTAAAATTTGGCATATTATGTTACCATGGCTGCCAAATTCAACACCTTAGACAAGAAATAACAGGTTTTTCTCCCTTTTTTCAAGAGCCATCTAACTATGAATGATGGAGTTGAGTACCAAAGCTGAAATTTTGTTTCTAGGTAGGTCTCATAAGTATGTTTCATGGCTGTAAATTTCAATTCATGTTTCAACTGTCAACAAGGTCAACCATTGGTCAGAAAGAGGGGGCTCTCCGGCAAATTTTCCGCTCATTCCTCCATTAATGGTTTGATTTGCTAAAACTTGCTTTTGAGCTCAGATATGTACCCATAGACAATGTATCTATGACATTTGAGTCATATGATCACATATTTTTGCTCCCAAAATGACAAAATCACACTTGCGGTTGAATAAATGACCAACTTTGGGTGCTCATAACTTTAAACGTAAAGCAGATATCTGAAATTTAGAGCCAGAGTCTGAAAATATGACATAAGGTTCAGAACAAGAAGTTATGAGCCACCAAAGTTGGTAAAATCACCAATGACACTTCATGAGTGCCAAAAAGGGTGGGGGGGGACGGGCCAAACTTCAAAGGGCCATTTCTCGAAAACGACATGGCCTCCCGGCATGGCCTATGAGGTCAATTTTTTGTATCGGTTCATTGTGGCCACAAAAGATTATTCTGATGGAATTTCATCAAAATCTGAGAGGGTCACCTGGGGACCCCTGGTTGATTTGACATGGACTGACCCTGCCGTATTTTTTCCTTAGTTTACCGGTACTACAATTTTCAGGTGTTTAAAACTCAGAGTGACTCCGCGAAAATTGGAGTAGAGTTGGTACTTGGTAGGTATCGTATGCATTCCCTAACCTAACCATTCCCTAAGCCTACCCCTATTACCATTCCCTAACCCTAAATTCTCCATCCGGTGGTTAAGGTTGGAAGAGATCGCTTACCTATAATTGGCGACCTGAAGCCTTTCCAGAAGGCAGCTATTTATACATGTAAAAATAAAACCCTCTAAAGTAAAGGAATGCCCCCTCCTCTTGGCTTGCAAAAAATGCTTGCCCCCCCTTTCGGTTCGCCCAAAATTTCTTACCCCCGCCCATTATTTTATCCTCACACTTGAGTGGCCATGGGCTCATGATTATTGCACAGCCCCTTACATTTGTGAGATGATCAAGGGGAATGAGTCACATGTCGACCCTGGTCAAAAATGAGGTTTACATATGTTTCTGAAGAAGACATTTAGTGCATTCAGAAACTGAAAACCCCATGTTGATATTACTTTTCTACTTTGCAAAGTTACATCAATTTATCAATCGCTGAAAACAATATAAAACAAAAGAATTTTAACACTTTCTTTGCCAATATCTCAACATCAATATTAGCGACATCCGACTCATTTCCCTTGATCGTGTCACATTTTACAATTAATTACATGGTTTATGGCATGCTTACTTCTTCAACACATGAACATGACATGCTGAATATACATTTAGTGTAAAAACAGTAAAAGCTTATAGTAAAGTTATAGTTATTTACTAGCCTTTTATATACAATATAGAGAACTTCCACACTTATCGTCGTGGATAGATTTCTCTATCAACGAAAATAAATCTCTTCTAAGGTCTTCTTCAATTTGTTTGAAAATTATTGCTTTATAATGAGGAATTATGTCTAAATTACCTGCAAAACGGTCAAGTTGTTCAGTGTTTACACTTTCATATCCACACGTGTTCCTTCAACAGCCCGTGATACATCGCAGATACAGCCCGTAGCACATCGCTTGGCTGATTTATTGCTGCAATTTATAATTTATGCAGGTGATATGACGTCAGGTTCTTCCGCTGCCGAAAGTAGGGGAGACCGGGGCAAAGTGGACCACGGGGTAAAGCGAAACACCCCCATTAACTTCTTTATAATATTAGAAGCTCATGTATTTAGAACACGGCATTGATCCAGCATTGTTTGTGATAGGGGCAATCGAGTGAGTCTGAGGGTGGAAGCTCTATAGTCCGACGGTTCTTTATTCCGACGGTTCTTTAGTCCGAAGGTTCTTTAATCCGATGGTTCTTTATTACGAAGGTTCTTTATTCCGACGGTTCTTTATTTCGAAGGTTCTATAGTCCGAATTTAAAAAAAGGTTCCTTAATCCGAATATTAAAAGAGGTCCTTTAATCCGAATTTTAAAAACGGTTCTCTAGTCCGAATATGAAAATAGGCTCTATAGTCCGAATGTAAAAAAAAGGTTCTCTAGTCCGAATATAGAAATAGGTTCTCTAATCCGAATTTGAAAAAAGGTTCTCTAGTCCGAAATTGCAAAACGGTTCTATAGTCCGAAACGGATACCGTGTTCTTTAGTCCGAATTGGTAAACGGGTTCTATACCGGTAGTCCGAATTTTATTTTTATCATTTGTTTCAGTGTCAAATCGTCAATTGTTAAATACAAATCCGCTGCTGTTCAACGTTGTTGGTTTCTCTGGATATTTTCTGTAGCGTACATTGACGTTCGCCTTTATTCTGGTGATATTTTCTTAATTTTTATCCGTTTTTCATTCCATTATAATATTATATACTAGTAATAGGCCTACTCTACGATGTATTCGGGCATTGTCGAGTTCAAATTTTCATAGCGCCTTCCCGCCATGTAAGTGCTGCGGCTTTTTAATTTAAACAAATTTTAGTCATTTAAACAAATTAATTTACAGAATAGTTAAAGTATAGTTTTATCTTGGGATTTGGGGGTGCCCAGGGTGTAAACTGTTTCAATGTACGGGTAGTCTTGTGATTAAATCATCATCATTTTCGACCCGTACTCTACCCTGAAAACCCGTTTCTGGCCATTTTTCAATCCGAGGGCCTGCTTTATTCAAAAATTGTGTTATGCAACTTTTTTGGCGATCCAAGTTCATGTGCAGGTCTCAAATATTTATTTAAGCTATAACATGCCTCATCTTTTTCCACAGAAAGGCCAAAATATCTCTAAAAAGACTTTTGTTTTTACTGGAATCCATCTACATTACATTGTGATTTGGTGGTGTACGCCCTTTTAGCAGCAGAGTCATCTCGTTTACCATAAACTCTGCTTTAGTCTTATTTAGCTAGAGGTTATGTTAATGTTTTAAAAATTCGGACTATAGAACCTTGTTAGGCCTACTAATTCGGACTAAAGAACACGGTATCCGTTTCGGAATATAGAAACGTTTTGCAATTTCGGACTAGAGAACCCTTTTTTGAATTCGGATTATAGAGCCTCTTTCCGTATTCGGACTATAGAACCCTTTTTAAAATTCGGACTATAGAGCCTATTTCTATATTCGGACTATAGAACCCTTTTAAAATTCGGACTATAGAGACTATTTTCATATTCGGACTACAGAACCGTTTTTAGAATTCGGACTATAGAACCTTCGAAATAAAGAATCGTCGGAATAAAGAACCTCTTTTCAATTCTTTTTCGGACTAGAGAACCTCTTTTAAAATTCGGAATAGCGAATGCTATGAGCACGTGTTCGGACTAGCGAACCTTCGGACTAAAGGACTTTCGGATTATAGAACCTTCGGATTATAGAGCAGTCCCCGTCTGAGGTAGGCTATGTGTGTTTCAGTGGCACGATATTTAACCCAATAATTTATATAGGCCTAGGCCTATTATTTACAGTAGGCTATCTGCCAAAGCACTGTGCTTTTGCTGAATTACATCGTTAGCCATATATTAATGATAGATGGGCTTAACTTCTATTCTATGCATGGTCAGGAATAGCATATAGGCCTAGTAGGCCTACATTAGCGTATAGTGATGCACGGTCGAGAAAAATCTCACCTGGTCGGGGCAAAGTGGACCGGGGCCCCTAGTCCAACGTGGATGGGGCAAAGTGGAAAACCGGAAACAGATCCCATTCAGAACTATGCAATAGAAATTTATCCGGCCACAGTATACTGATATACCAAGAGGTAGGCCCTAAGTGGTGTTGGCAATGAAGACACACCTGAAGGGGTGCATTTCTGTAATCCCCCTCCACGTTGTTTCACTCAGTACCCCGGCCCAATGAACCTGGGGCAAAGCGGAACAACCTTTTTCAAGTTCACACCATTTAATAAAGCTGCATTTTTGATCAACTTCATTAATGTCATTTGTTAGTTGCAGTCCTAAGGTAAGATTATAAACCTTAAGTTTTGCCTTGCCTTGCTCCTTAATCCTGTTTGGGCTAGACAAAAAATATTTGGTCCACTTTGCCCCGGTCTCCCCTACTATACTTTGATCAGCTCGTAATAGGCGGGCCTTATAACATCGCGGATTAATATCAAAATATTTTATTTTGAGAAATTTCTTGTGACATCTCGCCTAGAGTTGATTCGTATGAAGCATCAAGAATTATTAATTCAAGTCCTATACGTTATCTACTTTCTTTTACACACAAAATAAGGGACCATTCACAAACACTTGTTGGGGGGGCTGATGCAAAAATGTTTATCGCGAACATTTCTTGGTCACCCCCTTTCAGACCTCAAACATTTCAGGGCCCCCCTTTTTGACATCAAAATTATGGGTCAACCCCATAGAAAAACAGATAAACTCAATTTTCACAGGAAAATTTGTGGTCATTTTTTTCAGGCACTCCCTGCCCCCTCAGGAGGGTCAAAACTTTTAAGGGCCCCCTTTTTGCATCAGCCCCCCCCCCCACAGTTGTGAACGGTGGCTATATGTGTCGTCTACTTTCTTTTATAACACGCAAAATAGAGGTCTAAGCAGCATTGAAGTGATAGGCCTATATCGAGGACTAAACCAAACTTAGGCACCAAGCGCTGAATGCAGAGGGTGCAGGATGGGTTGTTCCCCCCTCACATGAGTCCACTTGAATATTCATAAGCCTATTGCGTATTATGGGTCAACTTGAATATTCATCAGCCCAGTCGAATATTTAGGAGCCTATTGAAAATCCACGAGATAGTCAGGAAGCTATTGAAAACTTATGAATCCACTTGAATATTTATTAGGAGGCTATTGAATATCCATGAGTCTGCTTGAATATTCATTGAGACGATTGAATATTCACGAGGCTCATGGATAGTCAAGAGGCTATTGAAAATTTAGAAGCACACATGAAAATTCACGAGGCTATTGAAAATTCATGGCTCCCTTTTATTTGCATGAATATTCATTAAATATTCACAAGGCTCATGAATAGTCATGAAAAGCTATTGAATATGAGTCCACTTGAATATTCACTAGGTTATTGAATATATTCATGGTGCTATTGAATATTAACGAGTCCATTTTGGATATATGGATATTCATTAGGCTAATGAATATTCATTAGGCTATTGAACATTCATGGGTTATGCACTTGAATATTAATTAGGCTATTGAATATTCACGAGACTCACTCATGAGGCTATTGAAAATGTATGACTCCACTTGAATATTGATGAGGCTATGGGATATTTGTGAGTCCACTTGAATATTTATTAAGACTATTGAATATTTACGAGGCTTATGATATGATTCAGTCATGAGGCTATTGAAAGCTATTGAATATTTACGAGTCCACTGAATATCCATTAAGCTTTTGAAAATTCATAATTATGTCAAATCTGTATTATATTTCCATGTAGGCCTATGTCAAGCTATTATATCCTAGATGTTTTCCTATATCTACCTTGATTACCTTCAAAATATACCCGTAACACTCTCAGTTCCAGTGGGGACGATACAGACGACCACGAAGAGATTAAAGAATCGGACAGGGTATTGAAAATGGAATGGAGCTCAGAATTGACGGCAACCGTGACAATAGCAAAAGATGCCAACGAGCCATCGACGAAGCGAGTCAGATGTGTGGAAATCACATAGGGTGACAAGCATGAAAAGAAAGACCGAGTTTCAAAAGGTCTTGTTGAAAAGAAAAATCTATTACTTCAGATATCAGAGGATATAATATAGTATGTTGAAGAGAGCAGTGCAGGAATATAGACTGAAAGTAAGTGAGGAAGATGGCTCTTCCTTCTGCTGAGCGAACTTATGGGCTAGATGGGAAGAGAGGGTGAGATACAGAGGTAGGCCTAGATATATAGTGCGATCAGGGACGCCGAGCTGGTATGGGTCCCCGGAGAGAGAAATGACTTTTGGAAAGGTAGTTGCAACACAGACAATTTCGAACTCAACAGCAACATTGTTAAATACAAATTTAAATCTAAACAAAATAATAAATGAACAAAAAGATGCAAATATAAATCTGTAAAGAACAACAGAACAGGGTGAAACACAAGTGGCCTCGCTACCCTGAACTGCTGCAACTTTAAAAGATATTATAATTGTATCTAAACAAACGAATAAATGAACAAAAAGATGCAAATATAAATCTGTAAAGAACAACAGAACAAGGTGAAACACAAGTGGCCTCGTTACCCTGAACTGCTGCAACTTTTAAAGATATTATAATTGTATCTGAAAAAATAAATAAACGAACAAACAAATGCCAGTCAAAAGAAACTAACAGAAACACAGTAACAGGTCAACAAAAACAAAACCAATAGCAAAACAACAAACGGGTCACAGTGCAACTACCCCCAAATAATCATTCAAAAATGCAAAGGAAATGAATCCGATGCCTCAATAACCCACGAAATACCTTAACAAACCACGAAATACCTCAATAAACCACGAAATACCGCAATAACCCACGAAATACCTCAACAAACAACAAAATACCTCAATGAACCACGAAATACCACCAAATAAACCAAGAAATACCTCAATAAACCAAGAAATAATCACGAAATAACTCAACAAACCACGAAATACCTTAATAAGCCAAGAAATACCTCAACAAACCAAGAAATACCTCAACAAACCACGAAATACCTCAATAAACCACGAAATACCTCAATAAACCAGAAAATACCTCAATAAACCAAGAGATACCCGAATAAACCACGAAATACCTCAACAAACCACGAAATACCCCAATAAAGCACGAAATACCACAATAAGCCGAGAAATACCTAAATAAACCCAAAATATACATCAATAAGCCAAGAAATACCTCAATAAACTTAAAATTGCCTTAAGAAACCAAGATATACCTCAATAAGCCAAAAAATACCTCAATAAACCCCGAAATACAGATCACCAAACCACGAAGTACCTCAATAAACCAAGGAGAAACAAGACCTTTCGAGACTCGATCTTTCTTTTCATACTTGTTACCTTCTATGATTTCCACACATCCGACTCGCTTCGTCGATGACACTTTAGCATATTTTGCCATTGCCACAGTTGCCTTCAATTCTGTGCTCGATTCCATTTTCATTACCCTGTCCGATTCTTGAATCTCTTCGTGGTCGTCTGTATCGTCCCCACTGGAACTGAAAGAGTTACGGGCATATTTTGAAGGTAATCAAGGTAGCTAGAATACATCTAGGATATAATAGCTTAACATGTATTGAAACATTGAGTTTTTTGATGGTGACTTAAGAACGCCGACCACGCCTCCTTTTGAGGAAATTGAAACATGAGAAGCAGTTGCTGAAAAAATTGCGGATGCGGCCTTTGTGACGTTTTTCTTTGGTTTCATCGGGAATTACTACTTCAGTCACGTCGACAGTTTCATCTCCAGCTTCGTTCCTTTCCTTGGTGCTACTATTAGAAATGTCATTGTTAATGACACTTTGGGTCTCAGCTTCATTTGATGCCTTCAGGCCATCGTTAGGTACCTCAAATTTGATTTCAGCGCGTGATGTATTACTTGTGATCTGTTTGACGTCAGATGCAGTAATTTCCTCAGTCAGATTGCCAGCTTCATCTCCAGCTTCGTTCGTTTTCTTGGTGCTTCTATTAGAAACGTCATTAATGAGTACACTTTGGGCCTCAGCTTCATTTGATGCCTTCAGGCCATCGTTAGATACGTCAAATTTGAGTTCAGCGAGTGATGTATTACTCGTGGTCTGTTTGACTTCAGATGTAGTAATTTCAGTCAGATTGCCAGTTTCATCTCCAGTTTCGTTCTTTTTCTGGGTGCTACGGTTAGAAACGTCATTGATGAGTACACTTTTGGTCTCATTTGATGCCTTCAAGCCATCGTTAGGTATGAGTTCAGCGAGTGATGTAATACTTGTGATCTGTTTGACTTCAGATACAGTTGTCGTCTTCACGTCATCCCTTGATTCTTGCAGTTTGACGGCAATGTTGGATTCGGTTTGTGGTGAATAGTCATGTACAGTGGTTGATTGTGATAGCGACATGTCCTTCTTTTGAAAGAGTCTCCCGGTACTATACATGCGTGAGCCTCGGAAGTTCTTACGATCAGTTGGGAAAACATTAGAAGAACTTGATCTTAAATAGCGTGATTTTAAAGCTTTGTGGCGCGCCAACAGGAGGCTAGAAGTATGTCTTGATGATCTCGAATTGGTCAATGACGAATCCTGGCTTATGTTGCACAACCCAGTTGATGCATAGCTATAGCGGTAGTTTGGTAAAGCGAAGGCCGATGCGCTGAACATACCAACATCCCGGTCTGATCTAGATGCGGTCATGGCACTGTTTGATATGGACAATCTGTTAACAAAACCGGTTGTGATGGATGGACCTGGTGTGGAGGATGTGCCCATCACCGGTGTGATTGTAGGTGAAGTAGCGGTAGCAGAGATTGGTCTATCCGACTCAGCAGCACACTGACTTGAAATACCTTCACGAGACCCTGAGATATTTGGTGGGCTTTTCGACTTTGATGTATCCACCTTTGATGCAACTGGTCTGCTTATGTCATCACGTGATTCCTCATTTGATGGAACTGATACAGGATTTTGACTGTCGATGTCAGCACCAGGTCTTTGGTTTTTCAGATCCATTTTCAGATCCATTTGCAGTGCCGATGTTGGCAATCTTGGGGTGGTAGGTAGCTTCTGATCCCCAACATCGTTTCTGATGGGTCCTGCGCTAGATGTACATCCCTTTGTCTGATCTAATTTGGTTGCTGCTGAAGAATCCATGTTTGACGACACGTTATCTTTACCCTGATGTTTGCTATCTCCACAGGAATCAGGTTGCTCATCTAAGCCGCGCATATCCGTAACAGCAGTTTTTGTTATGATGGCGACTGATTCACGGGCAGGAGCTGTTGCACGAGGCTTGGAAGTGGTTGCCTTTGGTGTCGCTGACCCGGTGTTCATGGTGTTATGAAAAACAGTGCCTGTGACCATAGGTGATCCTGATGTTTTATATGATTTGGATTTCTCTGACATTGAAGAGTCGGATGGACCAGATATTATGGGCAAACATTTGTTGACAACGGGGGTGATACTTCGTGAACTTGTAATTGGTCTGACAAGACGGGCTGCCTTGGGGCGTGTTTGTTTTGCCAGAAACGGTGGCGTGGTGTGAGACTTCCGCTTGAAACTTAGAGCATCCACAATAGGGCTGCATGCTGTTGGCACTACGACTTTCTGTGGGATCCGGATCTTACCAGGCTTTGGCTGGAATTAAAATAAATACAAGAGGCAACATATTCAAAATAAATCAGATTTGTTTGGACAAAAAGATTTGATTTGTATATTGCTTAATTAAGTAATCTAGTATCTACCAAATATTGTGTGAACAAATATAAATAAAATATACAAAGCAATATTTTGAGCAAAAGCCAATATTCAGGCACGATGATTTACATAAATGGTTGAGTATAGTCGGCTCAAACACTGCATGTGTGGGTGTGCGTGGGGGGGGGGGTGTTTTGGTACATCAGATTCCTATTGTGGCCGCCTGCACAGATAAACCATCACCAAGGTACCTGACTGGCATACACAGAGTACCTAATATAGTACCATACCAATGCTGCTACTGCACAGGCCCCACCAGCAGATACTACACTGGTACTGCACAGTACCGTCAGTAGTCCTACATTGGCGACGGACCTGTGTAGGCGGCCCCAATACATGTAGGAATACCTATTGTAGTATTATAGGTGTGGGTAGGTTGAGTCTACGTCTGCATGGTCATGGTGCAGTGGGTGGTGTCGCAGTGTCAATAGGTGTAAAATGTGGCAATTTACCTGGTGTTTCTCCAGTTGTTTCAACAGTTTCTTTAGGTTCATTACAACCTCAACCATTGTCGGGCGTGTACTCGCATCTCTTGTTTGGCACGTACGTCCCAGGCCAACTAAAATTAGAAGGTGGCGTGCATCGCCCATCTCTCTGATCATGTTCCCCAAGGCATAGGTTTCGGTCGATAATGTTTCCCCACTTCTGTTTAGTAAAATCTCCGGAGCAACATGAGGGTAATTTATCAGATTTTTGTTGAAATCTTGTGGTTTGTATACGTTGCGTGGCTTGCTGTAGTACCTATCCTTCGGTACCTCTACGGAAAGGCCGAGGTCGATAATCTTTGCCCGCCATAGCCCTTCAACCTGATGAATAACTACATTCCCATTGTGCAGATCGCAATGAAGAAAGCCGATAGTTTGCTGCCCATTTAGTGCCTCGGCGACGTCCAACAACAACTGTGGTAAAGATTAAAAAGAAAGAATAACGAATTTTTTAGTCTAAATAAACCCCCTCGGAAAATACCCATGCAGACGTACAACCATAGGCCTAATCCTCCAACTGAGCAGCAGTAAAACTGGGCCAAAATAGTTCTCACTACACAACCCCCCCTCCCCATTAAAAGGTCAAGGCAGCCGCTGGGTTTAAGTAGTCAAGCAGGACTGCTGGAACAATTATCTAAGGCAAAAGAAAAGGTTAGTCTCAAAGCGGTCATAGAGTGGTTTGAAAACAAATGCGAAATGCGATTTTTTTTTTTTTCCCGACTTGGTATTTTTATTGTATTTTGAGAATAAAGATCTGATTTTCGCCGATTTTCGGCCTATTGATATTAATCCGCGATGTTATAAGGCCCGCCGATTTACGATCTGATCAGGCTTTTTTAGGTCACTTACCTTTACAATTTCGCATCTGTTTAATGGTGGGCAATTTTGTCCTCGATGCACGTCATTGAAAGTATAGGTCTTGAAAGTGAAGTGGTCTCCAATGAATTCTATGACAAATGCATCGACAGGGGTACGATCGACTACCCCGTAGAATTCCGGGAATCCAGCAACTCCAGATACAGCCTTAAACGCTTTCACCTCCTGGTTCAGTTCTTTTTTACGCTTGTGTACGGCAACCTGTAAAGCTGTTACAAAAACAAACACAATACAAAGTAAATGTGGCATTTAAGAGAAACGACCCCTGAACCTAACCCTGACCCCTAACCTAAATTAGCATGGTGATGTTTCTGTCTAAAATGCCACATCTATATACAAGACAAGTAACCCTTCCGAGATCTGAGTTCACTAGATCAGAACCCCTCCTTGGCCAAGATAACTACGCCTGGGTCAGATTAACAAAGGGGCTATAGACCCGGGACCTGGACCCAAGATTCAATGAAGACAAAACAATTAAGGAAAGTGGGAACATTTAGAGAGGCAGTGATTTTAAATGAGTCACAAGTCGGGACGAGCATGATGAGGGTGTAACGCGTGGATTCGATATCTAAAATGGACCAAAAATAGTCTGACCCAGGGTCCTGAAAAAGGTCAAGTCAAAACCAATGAAGGTATTCGTCAGGGCCGGATTTACCTTTTTTGGGGCCCTGGGCCAGGCCACAATTTGGAGGCCCACAACCGCACCTTGAGGAGGCCAAGTTTTTAGATTTTACTAGGACATTTGCGCGTGAAGCGCCCGCAAAAATTTCAATTTTAGACTATTTTATCAACCCAAATTGAAGATGAATTTTGCTAGTATAATTTTGCAATTTTCGTACCCTATTTTGTCCCATGACATGGTGTTTTCCGGCTAAAATGGAAGTTGCACACTGCACAGGGCAATTTTGCAAATTGGGGCCCCCAAAATGGGCCCGGGCCCATCTGGCCCTATGGTAAATCCGGTCCTGGTATTCGTGAGAGAGTGTTGGAGCGTAGGCCTATGTATCCGTATTCGCCAATTTGCGGGGTGTGTTTATTTTTTGGCATGGTTGGGTACGAGTGTTATTTTTGTGAGGTACTCCTGAAACAGGAAAGTCCACATTGCTGTTACAATTGCTTTACATACGCATCAGATGGGCTGTGACATGTGGTTCAGGAAGCTGTGCCATGTCAGTGCATTTCGCTGTTATGTCGGTTGGGCAACTGCTTAGTTACTGACATGTGTTATAGAGTAAAGTATTGAAGTAATGTGTGTAATTTTAGTTCATAAAAATTACAGGTTTCTCTTTGAGCCCAGTTTAGTTCTGGTTAAATTTGTTTTATTATTTATAGCGAACTTACTCAGGTACTGAACATCATGCAATTTCAATTGCTTCTCTACAACGAGTTTGTTTCGATATCTCCTAATCACGCAGTCCCCGAATGAACCACTCCCGACGACTCTATCGTTTCCGTGTCGGTCTTTCACCGTTTGCAATTCAGACGGGTCTATCATCTTCTCACTTCGCAAACTGACTTCACTTCGACTAAACGAAAATGACTCAAGTAAAACTTAAAATTCGCAGAGCTGCGAGACTATGCACTGGACTTATTGAGTTCAGTACGGTGTCTGAAGCGTTGCCACGATCACGTTGATTACAAATTACATTGACCATTTGTTGCCACGCGACATGTTGACGCACTCAACGCACGCGTAATTACGCACTCCCTAGGCCAAATGCCCTCTCTTGCAGATCTGCAGATGGCAACATCACAAGCCCAACTTGCCGTACGTATCAGGAACTAGAGGATTAACAAAAAATAGGAATAATCTCGGAATTCGGGCATTAAAATAATCAACCATGATCACACGCATTCACGATCTAAGTGGTGCTGGAATAAAATAGGGACTTTATTTTCATTTTATACCTCACCAAGTTCGACTCGTATCTTTCAACTAATAATAGGGGCCCTATCTTTAATTTATTTATGAAAAAAAAATCTTTTTGTTCTAGAATTTTCTTAATAACTTTTAAAAGTGATTGATTGTTTTACTGAATAATTGTTTTGTTTATTTGTTTCTTTGTTATTTTTCCGCTATCTATATACTCAAGATAGTATTTATTTAAAAATACAAAGAAATTAAGAAAGATTGAAAATATTATTTTGTTATCTAATGATGATAGCATTTGGAACCTTATGAAATATTTTTTTTAAAGTCATAGATTTAGCATGAGACGAGTCAGAAAATTCATTTGGTATATTTTTGGTATATTACATGTCTGTTTGTTTGTTATCTACTCAGGATAGCATTAACGGTGCGATTTGCAAATCATTATAGGCCCTTTGCGACATGCTATTTTCTGTCGAATACACGCGAGCAAGATCCACTTACGGCCTGCATTATTTTCTCGGAACGCGCAAACAGCTATCTTCAGAAGATAGCATTGCGGGCCTAATAAAACAACACAGAAAATATTTCACAAATTTAGAAAACGTCTGTTAGGAAAGTGTCCTTTGTTTATTTGTTTGTTTGTTAGATTTTCGTTATCTACTTAAAATATTTCCCAAATTTAGACAACTTCTGTCAGGAAAGTTTCCTTTGATGTTTTTTGTTTAATTGTTTATTTGTTTGTTATTTTTCCGCTATCTATATTCTCAAGATAGTATTTATTTACAAAATACAAAGAAATTAAGAAAGTTTGAAAATATTTTGTTATCTACTGATAATTGGATTTGAAACCTTATGAAATAATTTTTTTTTAAAGTCATAGATTTAGCATGAGACGAGTCAGAAATTTCATTTGGTATATTTTTTTTATATGTTACATGTCTATTTGTTTGCTTGTTTGTTTGTTATCTGCTCAGGATAGCATTTACGGTGCGATTTGCAAATCATTATACATGTAGGCCCTTTGCGACACGCATCATCTGTTATCAAATACGTGCGCGCGTAAAGCCAACTTATGCTTACAAGATAGCATCGCGGGCCTAACAAAAGAACACAGAAAATATTTCACAAATTTAGAAAACGTCTGTTAGGAAAGTGTCTTTTGATGCTTTTTGTTTATTTGTTTGTTTGTTTGTTAGTTTTTCCGCTATCTACTCAAGATGGTATTTATTTATAAAATACAAAGAAATTGAGAAAGGTTGAATATATTTTATCTACTGATGATAGCATTTGGAACCTAATGAAATAATACAAAATAGATAAAAATCATAGATTTAGAATGAGATGGGTCAGAAAGGTCATTTGGTAGATATCTTTTATATTTCATATTTTATTTGTATGTCTATTTGTTTGTTTGTTATCTACTCAAGATAGCATTTACGGTGCGATTTGGATATCATTTATAACTTAAGCCCGTTGGGACATGCATCATCTTATGTGAACACACGCGAGCATAGCCCACTTACGATCTGCATCATTTTCTCGTAACGCGCAAACGGCTATCTTCTGAAGATACTAATAAAACAGCACAGAAAATATTTCACAAATTTAGAAAACATCTGTCAGGAAAGTTTCCTTTGATGCTTTTTGTTTATTTGTTTGTTTGTTATTTTCCCGCTATTTATATACTTAAGATAGTATTTATTTACAAAATACAAAGAAATTAAAAAAGGTTGAACATTTTTGGTTATCTACTGATGATAGCATTTGGAACCTTATGAAATAATTTAAAAAAAAATCATAGATTTAGATAGATCAAAAATCATAGATGACATAGTCAGACATGTCATTTTGTATATATATATATTTATATTACATGTTTGTTTGTTTGGTTGGTTGGTTGCTTGTTTGTTTGTCATCTACTCAGGATAGCATTTACGGTGAGATTTGCAAATCATAATGGGCCCTTTGCGACATGCATCATCTGCTGTCAAATACACGCGAGCAAGATCCACTTACGGTCTGCATCATTTTCTCGGAACGCGCAAACAGTTTGAAGATAGCATTGCGGGCCTAATAAAACAACACAGAACATATCTCAAAAAATTTAGAAAACGTCTGTTAGCAAAGTTTATTTAGATGTTTTTTGTTCGTTTGTTTTTCCGCTATCTACTCAAAATAGTATTTATTTATAAAATACAAAGAAATTGAGAAATCTACTCAAGATAGCATTTACGCGATTTGCCAATCATTTAAAGGCCCGTTGGGACATGCATCATCTTCTGTGAACACACGCGAGCATAGCCCACTTACGATCTGCATCATTTTCTCGTAACGCGCAAACGGCTATCTTATGAAGTTAGCGTTGCGGGCCTAATAAAAGAGCACAGAAAATATTCCACAAATTTAGAAAACATCTGTCAGGAAAGTTTCCTATGATGCTTTTGTTCATTTGTTATTTTTCCCGCTATCTATATACTCAAGATATTATTTATTTACAAAATACAAAGAAATTAAAAAAGGTTGAAAATATTTTGTTATTGATAGCATTTGGATCCTTATGAAATAATTTAAAAAAATCATAGATTTAGCATGAGATCGATCAGAAATTTCATTTTGTATATATATATTTTTTATATTGCATGTTTGTTTGTTTGCTTGTTTGTTTGTTATCTAATCAGGATAGCATTTCCGGTGCGATATGCAAATCATAGGCCCTTTGCGACATGCATCATCTGCTGTCAAATACACGCGAGCAAAGCCCACTTACGGCCTGCATTTTCTCGGAACGCACAAACAGCTATCTTCTGAAGATAGCATTGTGGGCCTAATAAAAACAACACAGAAAATATTTCACAAATTTAGAAAACATCTGTTAGGAAAGTTTCTTTCGATGTTTTTTGTTTGTTAATTTATTTGTTGTTTTTTTAAGTTTTTTTTCCGCTATCTACTCAAGATAGTATTTATTTATAAAATACAAAGAAGTATTTTGTTATCTTACTGATGATAACATTTTGAACCTAATGAAATAATACAAAATAGAAAGAAATCATAGATTTAGCATGGCAATGACAATTTAATGACTTATCCTTCACTTTTAGGCAGTTTATACACTTTAATTTTCAATTTAAGGTTGGTCTGAACCCTGGAATTATGGAAACTTTCGGGCCTCATAACTTCTAAATTGTTGGTCTAAAGTATATAAAAGTATACATATTTAGAATGCAAAGACTTGATAAGTTCATCTGTGAGGTCAAATTTGGGCCAAAATGGCACTTTTGGCCCAAAATCCCAAAAATAACGGTTTTTGGCCCACTTCTTTTTTGTGCACCGTAACAAAAAAATTCTTGGGCCAAAAGTTTATTGAAACTAATTTTTAAAAACTAGATCAAAATATCTAGGACCCGTTTTTTCATTTTTTTGAATTTTGACCAATTTCACCAAAAATATTTGAAATTTGTGCCAAAATCGGGCTTTTTTATGATTTTTTTGAAAAATCAGCATTTTTTGACCATTTTTGGCGCATATTTCTCAAAGTTAGTCAAAATTCAAAAAAATGAAAAAACGGGTCCCAGATATTTTGATCTAGTTTTCAAAAATTAGTTTCAAAAAAATTTTGGCCCAAGAATTTTTTTGTTACGGTGCACAAAAAAGAAGTGGGCCAAAAACCATTATTTTGGGGATTTTGGGCCAAAAGTGCCATTTTGGCCCAAATGTGACCTCTCAGATGAACTTATCAAGACTTTGCCATTCTAAATATGTATACTTTTATATACTTTAGACCAACAATTTAGAAGTTATGAGGCCCGAAAGTTTCCATAATTCCAGGGTTCAGACCAACCTTAAACACTTTTTTTTACACCTTCCCTGCGATCACTGAATGAGTCTTTAACTGGCGAACACGAACGGTTTTGCGTTGCAAAGTCGATAGCGTCGCCCTCTATAGCCAGTCCGTATAATAAAGGGACAGTTATCTAGGGTTATCTAGTTATTTAGATAGTTATCTAGGGTTCGCCAGTATGAGAAAGCCACATCGAATAAGATAAGAGTAAACGTTTACCCGTTAGAATTCGAGCCTATCTTAAGTGATGTTTCGATGAAGAACTAAACATGTAATAACATAAATACTAACTTTAGAACAAAGATTGATGTAGCCTAGTAATTTATAACAAAAAGAACAAACATATTTTTTGTTTTTCCATTTTTATTTACCTGTACTTGGGCCTGGTGGAAGGGAAAAAGAACATACAGACATGGTCCACCAGGCCCCATCTAAATTACGGTAACCAAGATAGATATACAATCAGAACATGACAATGAGATTTTTAAATCTCATTGTGAACGGTACATGTATACGAGTAAGACCAGTCATATTCTCAAGATTAAAACAGGTATAAGACTTATTGGATTTGGAGGACTGGGTTTGTGATCTGTGCAGGGATGGGAATATTGAAGATGATATCATTTTGACATGGTCTGCAAGACTTTTTTGATAAGATTCGTCAAAAATATCTTCCATGATTCAGGTACATACAGATCCAAACCGAGCCCCCCCCCAAAAAAAAAAAAATTTCTCTCATGTGTTCTGATACACCATCTGACATCAATGGTCTCTCATTATTTGTTTTTCATGCCATGAAACTTCGTTAAATGATTGAATTTTTGTAATTATATCTCCATGTTATTTATGTCTTCCTCATAATATGTAATCACTATATTTGTAGTGCAAAGGGCCAAGGGCCTATTGTATACAAATACATCTAAACTGAAACTGAAGATCACTACATCGCTCTATTTAAAATTTTTACAACATTCAAAATAGTCCATACCTGCAATAGCTGCCCTATGTACATGTCGACAATTTTTGCGTTCTATTTTGCATAAATCTAAAGATATAACACCTGGCAGCTATTGCAGGTAGGGCATTCTTTCTGGTCCTAAACCCTCGAAATAAAACTGTTAAATTGCAGCATCAAGTAGTTTCATATAAGTTTCTTCTAGTCCTGTTCGTTGCCTGAAAGCTTTGGTCGTATCTTCTATAAATTCGCAACTTTTGCTGCCTGGTACATACATGGTCTGATTATGATGAGGCTCCTCAATAAGTTTCACAAAATAGCCAGCCATTTCTTGAGCACTGAAAAAAATAAAATTAACACAAATTACTGTAGAAACAAACTAAGTGTTTTTTTGCGATTATTGTAAGAGAGAACGACCACACTATCATGGCAACCACATGCCACCACAACCTTTACTCTTTCTTTCTTTCTTTTTTTCTTTTTCTCTTTTTCTTTCTTTCTTTCTTTCTTTCTTTTTTCTTTCTTTCTTTTTCCTTATTCTCTTTTTTCTTTTTTTTCTTTCTTCCTTTATTTCTTTCCTTCTTTTTTCTTTCTTTATTTCCTTCTTTCTTTCTTTCTTTCGTTCTTTCTTTCTTTTTTCTTTCTTTGCGTTTTTATCACTGTTTATGTTTTTTCTTGGCCATGCGTTTTGAGTTGGGCCAGTAAATAGATGGAGATGTTTTTTCTTTCTTTCTTTTTCCTTTTTTTCTTTCTTTCCTTCTTTCTTTCTTTCTTTTTTCTTTCTTTATTTCCTTCCTTCTTTCTTTCTTTCTTTCTTTCTTTCGTTCTTTCTTTCTTTTTTCTTTCTTTGCGTTTTTATCACTGTTTATGTTTCTTCAATTTCCACTTTTCATATTGCATTTTTTTCTTTCTCTTTATTACTCCATTCTGTTTTCTTCTTTCTTTTATACTTTATTTCGTGAATCTCTTCTTCTTTCACCTTATTTAAAAAATAAAATTAAAACGTGGCATTTTCCCACTTTTTCTTTCTCTCTATCTCTCACTCTATTTCTCATTTTCGTCCTGTCTCCCCGTTTTTCTTTTCTATCTTTCTTATTTATTACTCTCTTCCGCTTACGTAGTTTTCATTGCCGTTGAGTACACTGGATCAACCAATAAAGTATCCAGAATCTCCTGGTATTGTTTTTCTGTCACAAGATTCCCAAGAAGTGGAGTTTCAACACGACAAGGACAAATAACATTTACACGAATCTTCTTCTTGACCACCAGTGGATCAAATGTCTAAAATATAATAAAACAACAGTTATGATGAACGTTAATTTGAAATCAGTATAATGTATTAATTGAGAATGATTTATTCGGTTGTTCACTCTTTGTTTCGGTTATGCAGTGTGAGTGTGTTGACAGTACATTTTCTGGTCAAATCTGGAAACATTTGCATTGATAAACTTTATTGAGCAAGTTTAGTCTGCATAAGCAAATTTCAAAAATTTTCCACAGCCTCATCCCCCACTTTTCTCAAAAAAAGTTGAGATTTTTATATCACTGGAAACCTCTGGCTACATAATGTTTATGTACAAAATATTTCTTGCAGATTAATTCGTTTAGCAAAGATATCGTGAAATTTGAATTTGAACAATTACAACGCATTGTCTATGGAGCAGTGTAATACACATAATCATGCATAACTCGCGAACGCAAAATCGGAATCAACTGACATTTTGGGAATAGGTTTTTTTCGTGGATATCTAATGAAAAATGACATAAATAGAGGATGCTAGGATCACAAAATACTCCTTTAAAGCAAATTCCTAGCTTAGAATCAAGCATATGATTTTTTAATATTAATTTTCATTGTAACTAGGAACACAGGAACAATAAATTCCCAGTAAAAACAAAAAATGATGAACTTTATTAATTATATTAATTAACTTATACAAATCTCACGGCAAATAATTAAAAACTCACAGCTGGTTTGCTTAATTAAACTCGTACTAGTATAATGTATAATCTCCAAACAAGATTCATGCTCAAAAATAAATTAAATTATCTATTTAAAAAATTACTTTAGGTTACCGAATTCAACCCATTTCCTCATCAGGTATATCTAAGACCGAGAAAGAAATAGTTTGCGTCTGACGTCGGGTCAAAGGCGCGGCGTGATTGGTTGCTGATTTGCGCAGTGCGGCATTATTGGGGTTGCCAGGACGTCATAGGTCTCGAATAATGTATTAGCAGATTTGTCACCTTTCCTAATCTGGCAATTATATATTTTATTCAAGATGAAAATTCTTCAACAACAAAAAAAAATCCTGAAAATTTACCTTTTCCTGTCCTTTTGCGAGCTAATTCCCGATTTTGATCTTATGAACACATGTATCATCTTTTAAAATACAATGTTTATACTTACAGCGACTTGGCGAGAAAAGCCAATAATAGCATACTTGGATGTTGTGTAAATTGGTTCAAAGGGTACAAGCGCCAGACCTATATGTATGATAGATGAAGAGGTAAGGCATGTTACATTTAGCCGCTTATTAAAATAGCGACGAGCTTTCACTTTTGACAATGAAATAACGTATTTTTTCCAACGAAACAGAAATCGCTTCACCGCATAGGTCAAAATCATGTTATCACATCTCTTGCCTATGGCTTACCGACCGGGACAGGTAAATGTGACACGCCTCGCTTGAATTGACAAAAAATGTGTGGTGTGCACCTTCTCGTTGGCCTGTTTTAGACCAAAATT